>NC_133507.1:85810496-85907996 GCF_049354715.1 Callithrix jacchus
ATGGCAACTCATCTACTTAATAAACATACAAACATCTTGCTCCTGTGATTAATATTCCTTTATTTTGACTGCATGTTATTCTTAATTTTTAGGCAATCAATATTTTGATAGGTGAAACCTAAGAATTTATTTAAAAATTGAAAAGTTGGTGTCATGTTATGCTTCTTTCTCACCACCTGTGTTCAAAACCACTATTGAAGTGGACTTCAGAATAGAAAGGCTTTAGGTCTAAATTTGCCTGGGACAGTCTTGATCTGAGTCTCTTTACCTAAAGCAATTAATAATGCCTCTGCTCCAGCTCAAAAATCTTCCAATCTGGATGATAAACTGTATGGCCATTTTTCTTTCTTTTTTTTATTTTTGGTTTTTTGTTTGTTGGTTTTTGAGACAGAGTCTTGCTCTATCACCCAGGCTAGAATGTGTGTAGTTGTGCAATCATAGCTCACCAAAGGCTCAAACCCCTGGTCTAGTGATCATCCAACATCAGCCTCCCAAGTAGCTGGGACCACAGGCACATGCCACCATGCCTGGGCTAATTTTGTGTAGAGACAGGATCTCCCAGTGTTGCACAGGCTGGTCTTCCCACCTTGCCACCCCTCTAATAAGGTAACGAATGATACCTACTTGATACAAATTCCAGGGCACCAAGTAACCAAGTATATTTCCATGAACCACACAACAGAGTCTGAACTCACCCAGCTATAGTACAAGTTCCTCAGTACTAGATGACATTTTTATTTAACTATAAGTCCCATGAACTAGCACAGTGTCCAGCATATAGCAAATGCTAAGTAAATGTTATTCTGGTATATCAGCTCTCCAGCCCCATATCATAATTCAGTTTACAGGGATCTTGATTGCCTTTCCCTTCCACAAGATAGCACACTGACCCATTATATTGATGATATTACACTGACCAGACCTAGTGAGGGAATAGCAGCAACTATTCTGGACTTACTGGTAAGACATTCACATCTCAGAAGGTGGGAAATAAATCCAAATAAAAAATTTTTTTAAATCCAATTAAAACCCATTGTTTTCATTATGAATATGCCCCTATTTTTTAATAGAAGATGGAAGCCTAGAAGAGCCTATGCTAATATCTATTTTTAAGATATATCTAACAAACGCTAAATGTCTGTCATTAAGATAGGGACATTCTATCTTAATGAAATATCTAGGCATCCAGTGGTAGGGGGCATGCCAAGATATCCCTTCTAAGGTAAAAAATAAGTTGTTGCATCTGGCCCCTACTACAACCGAGAAAAAGGCACAACATTTATTGAGCCTATTTGGATTTTGGAGGCAATAAATTTCTCACTTGGGTGTGTTACTTACTCTAGCCCATTTATTGAGTAACCTGAAAAGCTGGTAATATTGGACCCCAAATAAGAGAAGGCTCTGCAACAGATTTAGGTTGCTGTGCAAGCTGCTCTAACACTTGGACTATATGATCTGGCAGATCTAATGGTACTTAAAATGTCAGTGGCAGACAGGGTTGCTGTTTGAGCCTTTGGCAGACCTCCATAGGAGAATCAAGAATCAAGCCTTTAGGATTTTGGAGCAAGGCCCTGCCATCATCTGCAGATAACTACTCTCCTTTGAGAGAGAGCCTTTGGCCTTAGAGGAAATTGAATGCTAGATCATGAGCCATCAAGTTATCAGCTGACCTGAGCTACCCATCACGAACTGGGTTTCAGCTAAGTCATCAAGCCATAAATTTGAGAATGCACCACAACACTGCATCATCAGATAGAAGTGGCACATTACACAATGAGGCCTGAGCAGGCACTGGAAGCATAAGTAAGTAACATGAAATGGTCCAAATGTCCATGGTCCCCACTCCTGCTCTTCTACCTTCTCTCTCCCAGCATGCACCTGTGACCTCATAAAGAATTCTCTACAATCCAGACTCAGGCCTGGTTTACAGATAGTTCTGTATGAGATGCAGGCACCATACAAAAGTGGACAACTACAGCACCACAACTTCTCTCTAAGACATCCCTGAAAAACAGTGGTGAAGGAAAATTCTCCCAGTGGGCAAACCTTTAGGCAATGCACCTGGTTGTGAACTTTGCTTGCAAGGAAGTACAACTTTGCTTGCCAGACATGCAATGATATACCAATTTATTGGCTATAGACAATGATTTGGCTGGATGGTCAGCGACGTGGAAGAAACATGACTGGGAAATTAGTGACAAGGAAATTTGAGTAAGAGGATAGGCCTTTCTGAATTGGCAAGAACTGTGAAGACATGTTTGTCCCATGTGAGCGCTTACCAAAGGGTGACCTCAGCAGAGGAAGATTTTAATAATTAAGTGGTTAGGGTGACTTGTCCTGTGAAATGCTCTTCCCTGCTAGAGCCTGCTCCCCCACTTTCTTCAGGACTCCACATACTTCTCAGTGAGGATTTTCCTAGACATCTGACCTAAAGTTCCAGCCCCTTCCCCTTCACTATCCTCTTTCTCCACTTTAGGCTTCTCCATCACACTTATCATTACCTAATGTATTCTATATTTTGCTTTTTTGTTTTTTATGTCTTACTCATTCAGATGTAAGCTCTTTGGGAGGAGGAATTTTTGTCTGTTTTTGTCTTCTGCTGAATTACAAATGCCTGGAATAAGGTCTGGCACAAACGAGTCTCCATAAATAATTATCCATTTAGTGAATTATCATTAATAGTAGAGTAATCATATTACTATTGCTATCTATTTATAGTCGGTATAATCTAAAGATCAGAGCTAAGCACATTGCATCATTTTATCATTGAACTTTTTATTTGTTTGAGATGGAGTCTGTCTCTGTTACCCAGGCTGGAGTGAATCTTGGCTCATTGCAATCTCTGCCTCTCAGGTTCAGAAGCTACAGGTATGCACTACCACACCAGGCTAATTTTTGTATTTCTTTTTAGGAGAGAGAAGTTTCACCATGTTGGCCAGGCCGGTCTCAAACTCCTGGTCTCAAGTGATCCACCCACCTCAGCCTCCCAAAGTGCCTTATTATTTAACCTTGACGGTAGCGTAGGGCCATGAGTGATAATATGCCCATATCACAGATTGAACAACTGAGACCAAAAAAAAAAAAAAAAAAACCACCTCAGAATTCAGCAAAGATCATACTCCTAGTAAGTGGAGGGTTTGGGAGAGAAATTACCCCCAAACCTGTGCTTCATCCAATGGTACATTCTGCCTTATTGAAAACTTGCATACTATTTACTCACAAACAGAAGTCATTATTATCATTCAGTCACTCATGTACGTGTTCGTCTTTGTCTCTTACCTGTCTTTTAAGCACTAATTAGGCGCTAAGATAGTTACAAAGACAAGGTCTCTCATAGCTTACAGTCCAGCAAAGATCAAAACAAAGGTCCTGTCATGTAACTAGAAATATAATAGATTTATGGGCTTCAGTTGGAGCCAAAGGAGAAAAGGCAGTGGCCCCAGTGAAGACAAGAATGAAGGCAAACTCTGCCTTCCATGCAATTTTATCTAAGATCAACTCTGGTTGATTCAAAGGAGCTGAAAAAGTGTTCCTATAACTTCTTGAATGATGGTGCCCTTTCATTCTCATCTCCCCAACGTTTTCATTATGAATATGCACCTATTTTTTAATAGAAGATGGAAGCCTAGAAGAGCCTATGATGAATATCTGTTTTTTTGTTTTTTTTTTAGACGAAGTTTCGCTCTTGTTACCCAGGCGAGAGTGCAATGGTGCAATCTCGGCTCACCGCAACCTCCGCCTCCTGGGTTCAGGCAATTCTCCTGCCTCAGCCTCCTGAGTAGCTGGGATTACAGGCACGCGCCACCGTACCCAGATAATTTTTTGTATTTTTAGTAGAGACGGGGTTTCACCATGTTGACCAGGATGGTCTCGATCTCTTGACCTCGTGATCCACCCGCCTCTGCCTCCCAAAGTGCTGGGATTACAGGCTTGAGCCACCGCGCCCGGCCAAATATCTGTTTTTAAAAGGAATTTCTGGTCTAAAAGAAGAAATGATCTGTAAGCATCTCCAAATATCATCATAGGAGAAAAAATAGTATGAAACATTAAATATTCGCTAAATCCCTATTCCTGTAGTCTAACAATAGGCAAATGTCAGGTGAAGAAGAGGAAGGTCAGTATTTTCAAACTATTTGCCTGAACAATTCACCGTTTGTGGACTCTGACTCTCAAAATCCTTATTTTTTTAAACAAGGGGAAAAAATTAAAAACCATGAAGATACATTATAGTATTTTTCAGAAAAATAAATTTTGCTATATTCCCTATGCAAGCAGAAAGTGATAAGGTGTAGTCATTTTCATAATAAACCTCAAGATAAGACTTTAAAAATTGAAAAGAAAACATATATGGAGTCACAGCTAGATATGACTAGGACAACTTTGAAAGTATGACCTGGGAGGGTCAGGGAAGTCTTTGACTTCTTATTTTATATAATTTTATAACTATTAGTATGTGGGGGGATTGGTATTTTTCAAATAAAAAAGATACCAGACAAAGCTAATATTGAATGCTTTTATATGTACATATAGTAGCATACAAAAAAAAGTCCACTGTCAATGAATACGTTGATTTACATAACAGACACCTTTATTCAGGGTTAGCAGGAAGTGCTATAGCACAGTGGTTAGGAATGGGGGTTTTTAAGTCAAACAGACTTAGAAATGATCAAAATAGACAGACTAGACTTGACTGTATGTCACATTCTTACCGGTCATGAAATGGAAAAATATATAATTTGCCTTTTTGAAACCTATTTTCCCATCTGTAAAATGGGGATAACAATACTAATCTTTTCTTTTTTGTCGTTAAGATTTTAGAAGCTAGCCAAGTGCAGTGGCTCACACCTGTCATCTCAGCAATTTGGGACGCTGAGGCAGGAGGATCGCTTAGCCCAGGAGTTCAGACCAGGCTGGGCAACACAGTGAGATCCCTGTTTCTACAAAATTTTTTAAAATTATCCAGGCTAGGGGACAGAGTAAGACTTTGGCAAAAAAAACAAAAAAATATTTTAGAACTTAATATGCTCGGTACATACTATGCCTGGAATTAAAAACAATTATTTCCGTGGGAGATTACAGTTTACAAGAGTAACCAGTGATTCTATAATAGCATTAAATTCCCCAAATGTAGACATAAAAGTTTAGGAAAAAGAAAGAAACTGACAACAGACTTAGAAAAGCCAGGATCTGATAATAAGGCTGCTCAGTTACTCAGATATTGGTTAGGATAATAATGATACTAAATTTACATCCTGTTTCTAAAGATATGTGCTTGCTCTTCTAGCTTCCTAAATAGTCAACAGTCTCAAGAGACTGGTTCTTGAGACTCAACCATTATGATTAAAAATAATAGATGATATTGAAAGCATCTGGTTCAGCAAATGCTCTCAGGACTGAAAAGTCAAGGTACTAATGTTGCTTTTTAAGATAACACAAAGTGCCAAAAGGAATGCCGACTGAATTTCTAAAAGGTAGACTGCTTAACACAGAGAAATGAGGAGTTATTTTTTAGAGTTAGAGGAGATTCCATTGAAATTTATCACAGTTAAGAACCAAATCAAGACAAGAAAAAAAAGTGATACAGATAAAAGTGCTTAAGCAGAGATTTTTAAAGCAAGATGTTTCAACAATTAGTGGAAATCTGTATATGTTTATGTAATAAAATCACACACAATAAACAGAAATAACAAGGTTAGGCTAAAAGGAAAATGACAGACAATAAACTTGCAATGTACAAAATATTTCAAATAATCCTAAATGTATTTTTAAAAATATTAAACATAGCCTTATGATGAAAGAATAATTTTTTTTTTAAGTCAGGTTGGGGAGAGGGCAGAGATTTTACAATGGAGAGGCACAGATTATCTTGCTGTCTCAGCAATTATTTTCATGAAGCAATTTTGCTTTCCAACTTTGTAAAAAGAGCATTTGAGTAATGTATACATATCCGAAGAAATGATTGTGTGCTGAGGAGTAAAGCTGGCACACTGGACTTTTATTCCTTTCCTACCACTACGGGGTCTAATCACATCGAGGACACATCTTCAAAGGTGGGCCAAGGTATTGATAGAGGAGCTACCATCTTTGTGGTGAAATGCAAGGGACCCTTCCTCCTCCAAGAAATCTGCCTCCATCAACCAACCATAGAAAGACTCTTTGTTGTAGAGATAAATGAATCTATGGCCTTATTTCCATAGCACCACTTATGCTACCTGAGAGGAGACAGAACATACTGGATGTGTAGATTCTCCTGACCCTAATTTTCTGCACTTGCATTAGCACAGATTAGTTTACTGTTCACATTGCCCCCTAGACACTAGGCATAGACAACATGAGCAAGTGAACTGTAACAGAAACAAGGCTTTGATGAGAACGGAAAGTGGGCTAGGGGTAGGGCAGAGTAAAGGAATAGCATAGGGCATCAGGCCAGAAAAAACAGGCTCTGATGTACATACGGCGTCCATATTTTCCAAACCAAAACTCATGACACATAGCTTGACAAGTATGATTGTGCTTATGGGAACAACAGGACAGAATATTTACAACCCAGGGTTGCCCTGGAAAATCTAGGATATATAAACACCACATCCATAAAGGCATTGAAAGTGGGAAGGCTAACATAACCTACTTTAGAATTCTGCAAATGCTGGCCCACACATGTGAAAGCCAGTGTGTTAAGTCACCCTTGTCTCTATTTATTTCTATCACAAACATGTTACCTATTTTAGACACACTTAGGGTCTCTATTCCAAAGACTTGCCTTAAGAATAGCAGGTGATACCTGAATGAAATAGATGTTTACGGTCGAGTAAAAAAGCATGCATCATGTCAGATTACACTGTTTGCCAAACTAGCCTGCCCAGGCCTTACAGGAGTACTAAATTCCTGGAGACTTTAATGTAATGCAAAAGATAAAATATCTCAGAGAGCCTGTGGAATCTTGCACACAACGTTCAGGTTAGGATCCACAGGTTTACAGAAAGAAAGAAAATTAATCAAATCAAATGTGTGCCATTTGTTTCTTTCCATGTAATTGCTTGCATGTGAGAGTCATTGTTTCTTATAAGACCCCCCTCAAAAATACTTTAGTGAAAGCTTCTTGTAGAAAGGAAAACAAAGGTCAGTAACCTAATATCCCCAAGCAGCCCTACAACAACAAACCAGGGAGAATAAAAAAAAGTGAAGAAATGCTCTGACTGGGAAAAAGATCTTCATTTGTTTATTCTTTCAACAGTGAATGAAAGTTATGATTTTGCCAATAACTATAAATTGATAGTGCTAAGTGTATATGGGGAGACCACATAAAAGATCAAAGCAACCTTTTATGTGAGGTCAGAAACTTTTTAAAAACTGAAAATATATCAAATACAATACGTCAAATTTGCCATGACACCTTACAAATTGACATCTGGGAAAATGCCTCAGAGATGACCTAACTAAGGGAAATCTCCTCTCTTTCAGATGAGGAAACTGGGGAACAGCAGCATGTCCAAGATTACCTGATTGGCTGTAACTTAGTCAGGACAAAACCCTGTCTCCTGCAGAGTTTACGGACAAGTTTACTCATCTGTAAAATGACAGGGCCGAACTCTGAGGTCAATGCCAACCATAACATCCTGCAATGCTATATTGATTAATTGCTTTGTAATCTACTTATTTGTATTTTGGCTCTTAAATAAAGGTAAAGCTGCCAGTCTGACATATTTCTAGCCCTTAGAAAGCTGACCTGACAGTAAAGCCCTTCCAAAACATTTATAGAGACAATGTTATGAACACTTTGCAGAATTTCATAAGGTGACACATTTCGAAGCACAGTGCAGTTACAGGCAGCCTGAATGGATACATGCGAGGGAGGTATTATTTTTTTTAATTTTCAAGATGTCACTGCCAAGGGAGACATATGCCAAATGGTAACATGGGCTTCTATTTAAAACAAAAAAAAAACTCTAAAAAAGGCATGAAGAGCAATGAAAAACTTGACACAAGAATAGTAATGAAACATCTAAAGCAGATATTGAGAATAAGAAAATAAAAATTAAAAAGTAAGAAAATATATTGATTAAGTACTTGGTGTTTAAAGGCATCCGATGTCTCTGCCTTTCCATTATACTTGCCTCCAAAGCATAGCCATGCTGAGGTTTCCCAATATCCAACAAACTAGCATAAATCCTAGGAAAATATGCTAAAATCAGAGTATATAAATCAGAATATAAAATTGAAATATATTAAAATATCTTCTATTATGATTTTTTTGTTTATCTTTATTATGGATTCTTAACAGCATTTCATTTAGTGCTAAGGTAGATTTTATGTAGTAAGAGAAAAAAATAGCTTCATGGCATAAATATTAAATTAACAAATGAATGGCCAGACTGTTAAAAGCAGGAATAGCCAGTTGATTACTGTATTTTAGAAAATTCATCCAGTCAGATGTAGGATACTTTACATATATTATAGGTAATATGATTTAGAAAACTGTATGCCTGTAATCCCAGAATTTGGGAAGGCTGAGGCAGGTAGATCATCTGACCTCAGGAGTTTGAGACCAGCCTGGGCAACATGGCAAAATTCTTTCTCTACTAAAAATACAAAAATTAGCCAGGCACTGTGGCACGTGCCTTAGTCTCAGCTACTCTGGAGGCTGAGGCAGGAGAATTGCTTGAGCTTGGGAGGCAGAAGTTGCAATGAGCTGAGATTGCTCCATTGCACTCCAGAGTCAGACCCTGTCTCTAAACAAATAAATAAATAAATAAGTGAAAACACAATAAGCCAGTTGAACAGAACATTCTTTCTTTTGTGGGTCACAGTGTGCCTTTTTCATAACATACAGAATTAGCCAAATTATGCTACCAAAATTATGACTGGAAGCAGCCGAGAAAGCAAAAGTACTTGGGAAAAAAATTGCTGGGTAGTCTGGTTGTCTGGTTATCTGGCAAACTTCCCCACACTGTCAGATAACCAGGTAAACTTTTAGATCTCTTTAGAAAATGTATTTTCCCCATATTGATAGGAGTACATACATTTTTATAATTAAACAGACCTGGTTTTGAACTCATTTCTTATTATTTGAACTCATTATTGTTCATTCTTGGGCAAATTACTTTTCTCAGGCATTATATCGCTGTCTGAAACATTGAAAGAATAATGTCTGACTCACTAAATTTTTAAATCATCAAATTCGACAGTGTCCAAAAACTGGCTGTCATGGTGTATAGCACACAGAATCCAGTAAGTAGGATAGTCATAGTAGTGGTAGTAAGAATAGTGATGGTCCTTATCTGTTCTTTGATTGACACATGCTGTCATGAAATTAACATAGGTTTTGAGTTCAGAGAGTTTGGTTTGAAGCCAGACTCTACCTACTCTCAGTGGTTGGGTGCCAAGAGAATTTCTCTGGTTTCAATTTCTTCTTCTGTAAAAAATGAATAGCATAATACCTGATTCTTAACTGCTATTATAAAAATTAAATGAGATAATATATGTTAGTGCTACCTAGTGCCTGGCACAATGTGAGGGATAATAAAGAAACATTCATTCCCAACAGTTCTTGTCCCACAGCTCCCCACTCATGCCTCTTCATTCATTTAATGTACTGAGCCCTGGGCACTGTGCCCTCAGGATACAAAAGGAAAAAGAATTTCCATCCTTATTTCAAGAAAGGGAGGAGGGGAGAAATATAGAGAGAAAGAAAGATTAAAGGATGTGGTGACAAATACTTTAAGAGAGATTTAAAGCAGGGCTTGGGAGCACAGAAGAGGAAAAAATAAAGACTTCTTTCAGAGTCTTTAAAGATCTTAAAAATTAACTGGCCACTTAACCCACTAAGATGGTTATAAACAAAACATAAAACAAAACAAAAACAGCAAATAGCAAGTGTTGACAAGGATATGGAGAAATTGGAACCATTCTGATTCTGCATTACTGATGGGAGTTAAAAACACTGCAGCTACTGTGGAAAACAAGTTGGAAGTTCCTCAAAAAGTGAAACACAGAATTAAGACCTAGCAATTCCACTCTTAGGTATATACCCAAAATAAGTGACAGCAGGTGTTCAAACAAAAACTTGCACACAAATGTTCATAGCAGCACCGTTCACAATTGCCAAAAGATGGAAAAAATGCAACTGTCCGTCAACAGATGAGTAGACAGATAAAAGGCAGTCTATCCATACAATAGAATATTATTGAGCCATAAAAAGGAAGGCAGTACTGAGGCATCCTAAAACATGAATGAACTTTGGGAACATTGTGTTAAGTAAAAAAAGCCAGTTATAAAAGACCATGTATTATGTGATTTCATTTATGTAAAATGTCCAGAATAGGCAAATTTACAAAGACAGAAAGTAGATTAGTGGTTGATTGGAGCTGAAGGAGATGAAGGGATGAAAGAGGGGAGTTGTGACAGCTAAAGGGCACAGTGTTTCTCTTTGTGATGATGAAAATTTTCTAAAATTGTGTCAATGATTGTGCATGTATCTGTGAATATATTAAAAACCATTGAATTGCATGCTTCAAATGGGTGAATTATACATATGTAAATTGTATCTCATTATAGCTGTTTATTTTTAAATTTGTTTTCAAAATAGAAAGCTAGAAATTAAAAAAAAAAATAAGTGTCTTAGGAGCTTAACCAAACTCCTGCTAGATCCAGTATGGATAGTAGCCATAAGTGCCACTCCGGTGCTAGAGCAGAAAATAAAACAAAACTGGGAGTGTGTCAGACAGAGATGGAAAGAATGGAAAACCATGCACAAAGCCCAGGAGGCAGTGCTTGGCTTTCACAAACTCTATGACATCGAGACGTTGATAGGAAGTTAGAACATGTCAGGAGAACAAGGCTAGATATAAGCCACTATGGAGTTTGGAATCACTGACCCAGAGTGTAGGTGTGGCCTGAAAAGCAGGCTTCAGGATGACTCTGCACCCACTGGGTATATTTGCAGGCAAATTATGTCATTGGATATATGTTTGTGACATTATATAAATGGACATTCTCTATAAAATGGGAATAAACATTACACCCACCTCACAAGACACTATAAGGATATAATGAAGCAATACAGGTAAACAATGTAGAGCCTGGCAAACAGAATGCAGTCAATAAACATTAGCTCTTTGAGCCTGTTGGAAGCCAAGAGAGTTTAAAATGAGAAATTTCTACTTATCAACAAAATGTTATAGCAGATGATAAAGGTTTCAAGCTTTTTGAACTTTTGAGTAATTTGTACACATTACCACTAATTTAACTTCCTCTGATCCATCAAGACATACACATGGTTTTTAAAAAAATCTCTTGAGAATTACAGTAAATGTCTCCTAGACTAATGATACTGATCTGGTCTCAGTAGCTTAAGCTTAGCCATAAAAATAACAAGTTTCTCTTGCTATGATATTCTAATTAAATATCCCAAACTTTATTCCAGGTATAAGCAATCCAATATTGGCAGAACTAATTCAACCGAGAACATTCTGTCCACTAAATAACAAATTCTCAGAAGCCAAAATTTCCATTTACACCTGTAAACAGAAAATTTAATTTAATGCAAATTGTTAAATAATAAGACCAGTGGGCAATGAACCATACTAAACACATCATATGAAATGGATCAGTCATACAGCATGGTGACCAGAAAAAAAAAAAATCTGTTACATGTTCTAGAAAGAGTATGTGTTTATACACATTCATGCATACACACACACACACACACTTACACACACATTCATGCATACACAACATACACAGAAGAAGATGCTACCACAGAGATGTAGCATGCATATGAAAAACCGCAGAAATCCTGCATGAGTGGCTGGTTTCATTCCTCTGTATTTAAAACCTTGGTCATCTTCCATAGGATCATCTAACCATAAAGGATGCTATTTTACACAATGTTTGGCAGAGCAGTTGTTAGGAAGAGGAATCTTGCAAATTGCTTCATTGAAGCTAAAAATCATTAAGGAGTGGACTGAAGCATGCTCTTTATTGAGACCTCCTCCTCGAGAGAGTTCAGAAATCACAGTCCACAAATTTAAAACTAACAAATACCTACGGAATTCTTCTAATTGTGAGACACACAAGACTACAATAACTCACTTTTTTCTACCATAAACTGGACAATAGATATGGCTTAGGCTTCAGAGATTAGGGGGAGCACTCAAGGTGCTAGATTCAGGATGTATCTTACTGTGTATCTGGAAAGCAGGTACTTGAGAGAAAAACATTTGGAAGAAAACAGGTTTGATTTTCAGAGCATTTTCAGTTTTTTGTTTTTTTTTTTTTTAATAACCCATCAAGCATCTGAGCTTGGAAACAATTTAAAAGAAAAAAAAAAAAACGCATGGGTTATCTTTCTCCAGAGTCACCAAGGTGCTGACACTTACGGCTTTTTGAACAACAAAGCAAAATTCTTAATGCTGATGTAACACGCTGTCTGGGTTCCCAGAATCTGAAGAGTGTGCAGACCAAAAAGTCAAGCACATTTCAGAGGCAAATTATTTGTATTTTTAAGTATGTGTTTGTCCCTGTTTGCCTGGAGCTGAGCAGATTCACAAGACATGGGATTCCCCAGGGCTAAAGCCAGTAAAGTCCAGGGTGAGTAAAGGGCAAGTTGGTCATACTATGTGTTTGTCAATAAAAGACTAGAACTGAGGTGTAATTTCCACACACACATCAGATCAACACATGTGTATAGAAATAATTTTAAAATACCATCCAAAAAATTAAAATGTGAAATATTCAGCTAAAATATACATTAATTATTAATCAGTTCTACCCATCATCCTTTAATTATTCCATTTCCTTAATGCCAATCAAATTAAAGGAAGTTTTCAGGTATATTGTTTAATCAGAAAGACCCAGTGTCTACCTAGGAACTCACCCCAAGCCCACTAGCCCACCACCACTTGGAAAATTTTTTAAAAATAAATTTTAACATAAAATCATCTCTATACTAATTTTTTTATTAATTCACATCAAATTTACATTAACATGCAATATTGATAGGATTAAGAAAATAAAAATATTATCTGGAATATGGCTTAGCAAAAAAAAAAATGTTTCTTTCCATATTCACTATAGGTATATTTGTTTTCTCAGTTGATTACTTCCAAATTTCTAAATATGCCTGCTATAAATACTTTATTATAAAGTATTTCTACATAATTAAGAAGTAGTGATAATGTAGCACTATTTCATCCAAAGATCTACAGGCATATGGAAAATAGTGTGAATTACCAAATAAGTCCATTGAGTGAAACATAAAGTAAAAATGAGTTTAAGAGACAGCTAGACATGTTTATGTAGGCAAAAGGGGTTGGAAGATATGCTGACAACACGAAGAGGTGTGTTGCAATGCACTTGAAGGAGACAGGCCATTGGGCCAACCATCCCTTTTCTATACAGGAATTCCTTATGCTCTCATTAGTGTTTCACATGTGGGCAGCTGCGTTATTAAAATTTGGCTGTAAACTTGAGTCAACGAAAGAGTCTGTTGTCTCCATTATTTTCTTTCTTTACATATTCAATACACAAACACATACATGAAAAAGTTTCAACTTTTGTTCAGGCAAGCATTTTATGTCCAGATGTCAGATTTTTGTGACTCATGGCCAAGGACGAAGGAAGGGCTTTGTGAACAAGCTTGTTCTGATCATGTCCACCTCAGACAAGTACATGTTCATGTCACCTCACTTGCATAAATATAACATTCTAAACTGTTCTTTCAATGGGCACCTTTAGTACTGACTCAGGCCTGAAGTTTCTATTGCAGAGTTTCTTTGGAGAGAAAATGTTTTAAGGGTTAGAGAAAAAGACCAGTTCTTTTCATTCCTTTATCTTTTCTCATATTTTAAAATATGCCAACAGAGAAGATTTTAGAGAGGATTGGTTAGATGCCAAGAGTTTCACTGACCCTTTTAGTTGTTGCCATTTTACATTTCTTGCCTCAGGAACTGGTTGAGCTTTTGAACCCATTCACATTTAATTTATATGATGTGGGCATAACCTGCATGTGAATATAAATACCAAACACCTACAACTAACAAGCACTTGGATCCCCACCATCTCATTTGCTCTAAATCACAAATCTATTAGGTTGGCACTATTATCTTTTACTTATAGGTTAGAAACTGAGGCCCGGTGAAGCTAAGTGACTTGGCCACATTTACTTGCTCAAGTGATAAGTTGCCAAGTTAAAACTGGTGCTGCCTGACCCGGTCTTTATTACAATACACCTGAGAACATACATATGGGAGCAAATAAATTTCCATTTTTGTGTGAGTTTTAAAAATAAAGTTAGGCAAAAAGATAAATAATGAGCTTGTGTCTATTACGTCCATTTCGAAACACCCCCAATCCATTACACATTAAGAACATATGTACGTATTTCTTTTAAGAAAATAGTAAAGAGGAAGCTGGGCCTGGTGGCTCATGCCTATAGTCCCAGCACTTTGGCAGGCCAACATGGGGAGATTGCTTGAGCCCAGGTCTTCGAGACTAGCTTGGGCATCATGGGGAAACATGACCTCTACAAAAAAATACAAAAATTAGCTGGGTGTGATGGCATGTCCCAATAGTCTCAGCTACTCCGGGGGCTAAGATGGGAGGATCAGTTGAGCCTGGGGAGTCAAGGCTGCAGTAAACAATGATGGCACCACTGCACTCCAGCCTGAATGACAGAGTAAGACACTATCTCAAAAAAAAAAATAAAAAAAGAAGAAAAGAAAAAATAATCAAGATACTTAAGAAAAAAATTATTATAGTCACTAATGATTTCTTTATATTTCTGTTATTTTTTGTATTTTCCTTAAAAAAATGTACAAATTCTAGAGTCAATAAGTAAATCAAAATACTCAAGTTATTTATTTACATTTTAAGCATCATACCTTTCACAGCAAAAACTCAAACCTTTACTATATTTTAATGAGCTGACAATTACTGAAAATAATATTCTCCCAACAAAAGTCAAATTCACACTCAAAAGCTATTAACAGCGTTTGTTGCTAACAGAAGCCTTTTTCAATATTTGGCCATGACAGAACTGGGATACAAACATGATAGAGACAGGAGCAGTGGTGGCAGGAAGATGGGAATGAGGAGTGAGAAAGAGACTGCTGCACTGAGCCTGACATCTAGGAGGATGTCAGGGAGCCTACAGCCCAAAAGGAGCAGCCCCAAACCCCCAATCCCTTCTGACACACTCATTGTGTCTGCTGTGGCGCCCATTTTGCACTCTGGTTTTCTCATGGACTAATTCCCTGGCCTGAATTCCACCCAGTTTGAGACTGCTCCCCTGATAATCTGTCTAGTCCTTGCCAATCTTCTCCTATCAAGAGTTAACGCCTGTTCACGAGACCCCCCAGCAGCTGACTGGGGTCCTATTCCAACTGAGGGAGGCCCTGCAGCAAGTCAAGAGACATTGCCTTATACTGGCAAGAAGGGCCCCTGCCCACCAATGTGAGCTCCTGGGTACTGAGAACAGCCTCGTGAGAGCTTTGTTCACCAAGGCCCTTTAGCTATTATCACTGAAACATTGGTCTTCTTGCAACTCTGATACTGGGCTTTATTCTCTCTCTCTTCCAGCCTACTGTGAGGTCCCAATATGCGTTTACCCCAGCCTGGAAGGGTTATAACACGTCACAGGTGATTTAAACTAATTTCAGTGGTGGTTGATGGATTTCAAGGACCTGACCTCCTGTGC
Source organism: Callithrix jacchus (assembly GCF_049354715.1). NCBI lineage: Eukaryota > Metazoa > Chordata > Mammalia > Primates > Cebidae > Callithrix > Callithrix jacchus. Next base: position 85,826,191 of record NC_133507.1, read on the forward strand.
ATTAGGAAGATCTACTCTCGCCTTCACTTTATTTTGTAGCTATCATTTGACTAGATGAGCCTGCCTTCTACACTCCCAGCAGCATTCATCATACACAGTCTGTCTTCCCTACTAGCTTGCAAGAACCAAGTCTGTCTTGATCATTGTTTTATGCTATTCCCAGCAAGGAGGCCAGCATATAGAAGAGATGAACAAACTCTTACTGAATAGATAAATTTAGGATACACATGTGCAACTGTCAAGTAACCACTAGTTTGGGGAAAGTTAGTCCCATCACATACTTGAGTTTATTAATTGGCTGATAATACTAAAGCATTAGCCAACACATTTACTTTAACTTCAACATATTCACGCATAGAAGCATATTTTGAAAAACTGTTTAACCAATTTCTAGGGATAGACAAGAAGATTATAAGTATCTTTGCATTCAGGTTGCTTTATAGTATATGCAGAATTTATTTTGCATCTCTGCCCTCTCAAGAGTGAATTGAAGCATAATTATATTAAATAACTTCTGTGAAATTGTTCTCCCTTCAAAAGAGTATTTGCTAAATTTGCTTTTCAAAATCTGAGTAAAGTGAAGCAAAAGCCTTTTACTGGGGGGTAGTGTTACACTCAACAACAGAACTAGAAAAAATATGTTTTTGGGGGGATTAACATTATTTATCAGAAAAAAATTACAGAAAATTACTGTAACAGCCAGGCATGGTGGCTCACAAGTGTAATCTCAGTACTTTGGGAGGCCAAGGTGGGTGGATCACAAGGTCAGGAGTTTGAGACCAGCCTGGCTAACAGGGTGAAAACTCATCTCTACTAAAAATACAAAAATTAGTCGGGCCTGGTGGTGGGCACCTGTAATCCCAGCTGCTCAGGAGGCTGAGCAAGAGAATTGCTTGAACTCTGGAGGTGAAGGTTACAGTGAGCTGAGATCATGTGTGCCACTGCACCCCAACTAGGGAAACAGAGTGAGACTCCATCTCAAAATAAATAAAAAGAAAATTGCTGTAACATATTCAGATAGTCTTATTATGCTTACTTAAAACTAAAACAATTTTATTAATTTATCACAAAAATGACACTTTTTAAAATGCTGTCTCTATAAGATCCCTGCTGCCCTAGTCTCTTATTCCCAAATAAACCCGAGCAGTTTTCCAATTTCACTACCAAACTACTCTCTCGAACAACTCTATTTATAGTTTGATATCTTTGTGTACCCAGGACAAGTAACAAATCAGTATGAGAGAGAAAAGAAAAAAATAATTCCTGGCCGGGTGTGGTGGCTCACGCCTGTAATCCAAGTACTTTGGAGGCCAAGGCGGGAGGATCACCTAAGGTCCGGAGTTCAAGAAAAAAAATAATTCCTTCAGGTTGCTCTTCTAAAACCAAGCCTTCCTTTCTAATATGTATTCATACCATTTCTCTGACTAAGGAACTGTGTCAGAACTAAATTGACTCATAGGACTCTAGGTTCAATTTTTACTTCAAAACAGTGGCCCCAAATGACTCTGATCCAGTTCTTTCAGCACCCTATTTCCTCACCTGTTGTATGAGAATAATATTTTCCCTTTATCAGTTTCACAAAGATGCTTCTACATATGAAACATACTTGGGACTTCCAAAATGGGTTTGATCATTTTGTCTTACTCAATCAAAATCTTAATCTCTTCTTTTTCCAAACTGGGCAAAATAATATCTGCCAACCTTGAGGGTTTAACAATTAAGTGAGATCATACATGTGAAAAAGCTTTGAAATTTGAAAATGTTTCACATGTAAAAGGTGTTTTTATTTCAATACTTTTGCAAATGTATGTCTAAACTAAATGCAAATTATTCAAAAATACGATGAGACAGTTCCAACTTTTGGTTCTCCCATTAATATGAAGTGAGGGAATGATATAGCCTTCTTGTGGCTGAATGCATTGTCAGTAAAACATGCCTCCATGTGGAGTTCTTTGTTCAGTGATCAAAATTAGTTTGTACCATGATATTCATACTCAGTTCAAAAAGTATTTTTAAGTGTCCACTATGCCAGATACTTGTTAAGAGTTGGGGATATGTTGATAAAAATGACAATGTCTCTATCCTCAGAGAAGGAATGACTGGATACAGAGAGCCAGCCTGAGACTACCAGGGGAAGATGGCATGTGAGCTGAGTTAAGGAGTGAAGAGAAATCAGCCATATGAAGGGAGAAGGAAAGAACATTCCAGGTAGAGTAAATAGGGTAGACAAAGGCCCTAACACTGGAAAAAACATGCTTTGTTCATGAAAAAATATAAACAATATTAGAAAAGTCATATAAGCCATTTGAAGAGTAGTGGGAAGGGAGGTTGAAGAAATGAAAAGGTTTCACCTAAAAGAGCCTCATCCATTAATTAATTTAAGTGAAATAACTCAGGAATGGAAAACCAAATTCTGTGGGTTCTCATTTATAAGTGGGAGCTAAGTCATAAGGGTGCAAAAACATACAGAGTGATATAACTGACTTTGGGGACTCAGGGTGGGAGGTTAGGAAAGGAGGGAGGGATGAAAGACTACATCCTGGGTACTGTGTATAGTGCTCAGATGATGGGTGCACTTAAATCTCAGAATTCGCCACTAAATAATAACTCATCCATGTAACCAAAAACCACCTGTATTCCAAAAAGTATTGAAATAAAAACAATTAAAAATAAATTTTATAAAAGTACTATTTCAAGGCTTAAAAAAAAGGTGTGGAGGGTGCTCAAATGCTTTGCTAAATAACCTATAGCTTCTCCAGTTGGCTCTCTGCTTTTCACACTGTGCAAATCAAACCCTAGGGACAAGCAGGATTAACATGACCTAGCTTCTTGGATTCTTGATTTTGCATAACAGCATGGGAGAGAAACAAAGTTGAAGTACTGTTGATTCAAAACTTTGTAGATATTAAAATACCCATCCTTGGAGTTACTTTGGGAAAGATCTGAGAAACACAGCAGGTATGAAATAGAAAACCACTGATGGTTTTATTGTCAGCAGTGGCATGAGCAGATACATGTTTCAGAGCAGTGGTTTCTCAACCTTTTTGGCAGCCTGGATCAGTTTCATGGAAAACAATGTTAACACAGATGCATGCGGTTGAGGGGATAGTTTTGGGATGATTCAAGAGCATTACATTTACTGTGCACTTAATTTCTCTTATTATTACATTGTAATTTACAATGAAATAATTATACAACTCACCATAATGTAGAATCAGTGGGAGCCCTGAGCCGGTATTCCTGCAACTAGATGGTCCCATCTGGGGGTGATGAGAGACAGTGACAGATCATCAGGCATTAGATTCTCATAAGGAGCTCACAACCTAGATCCTTCACATGTGCAGTTCACAATAGGGTTCACAGTCCTATGAGAATCTAATGTCAAGGCTGACCTGACAGGAGGTGGAGTTCAGGCAGTAATTCGAGCCTTGGGGAGCAGGTGTAAATAGATGAAGCTTTGCTTGCCAGCCTCCCACTCACCTCCTGCTGTATGGCCTGGTTCCTCGAGGTCCATGTCCTGGGGGTTAGGACCCTTGTTTTAGAACAATCACTTACTCTGGTGATGGTGTGGAAAACAGATGTGAGGGGGAAAGACTGAAAACAGGAAGGCCAGTTAGGTGGTGGGCACAGCCTTCCAGGAAAGAGATGATGAGTAGCTAAAGCAGGGTAGGGATTATTGGAGGACAGCAACACTTTAAGAAACAGGCAGAGGTATGCTCATTAGCCATATGGAGTGCTTGAACGTGGAGGTAAAGGAAAAGAGAGGAATCACAGATGAACCCAGAGTTGGGGCTTGGAAGACTGGCTAGACTCTGGTGCCACTGAACAAGTCGGAGTATGTGGGAGGCAGTAAAAAGTTAGAACAAGATTATGACTTCAGCTTTGAAAATGTAAATTTCTACATGCTGTGGAACTCCAGGTGAAGATGCTCAGAATGTATTCTGATACTCTTCTCTAATTCTCCTAGTGAAAAATCATAAGCATTTGCAAGGTGGTCAGAATTAGACAGGTACTTTGCTCTTTTTCTTTTCAACTTACAGTGGCCATCTCCAGAGTTCATACATGACCTAGACTCAGTCTAGAGAAACTTCACTGTCTTCTCTGATGTCTGTCAACTCACAACAAGCAGTAACTACCTGGGTGTGATTTTCTCAGAGAAGTCTTGACCCACTAGTTCTGTATTGTTCCCTGGATTTTAAGCTTTTCAATAGCAACACTATGTGTCACTGACAATATGGACTGCTCATAAATAAGTAACCCAGAAGAAAATTCATTATCTTATCATATATCAATCCCTTAGTCTCCTGGGTCCCTGTTTTTGAACTTTATTTTTCCTCTAACAATATATTTATTAATTCAAATCTAGCTCCTCGTCTCCCAATTGTAATAAAACAGATAACGGATCTCAGGTGGAGAGTAAGCATCAGAAACAGATGAAGTCACAAGACAAAAATCTTATGTCCCTATTTTCCTGTTTTCATGCAAATGTCCCAGTAATTAAATCGGAAAAAATGTAGCAAAAACATATCAGCCAAATGGTTTTAAAATTTCAAAAGAAGCTGTAAATATGGTCCTTTTTAGAAGATCAGGTTCTAACTAGAGTATGAAAAAGGGTAGCATTTGTTCTGATGAAGCAGTTTTTAAATTCTTGTCAGTGATTTGAAAAGAGATAACTGATGTATATTGAAGAAGCCTGCGAGATTTTTAAATAGTTCGGACGCTATGGGGAGCATTTTTTTTCCTTAAAGCAATGTACTCAGAAGTGTTGGCAAGATTTTATTTGAACGTAGCAGTGCTTATGTGAGGAAGTTATTTTGAATTACCCTAGTATAAATATGTATGACTTTATTTGTATTGAAAATTTCCTTTGCAAGTGAGCGAATGAGGGACTGTTACATATCTCTATCACTTTGTAAATGATTTAGGTATTTCATTTTGGAAATAAAATATCATACCCAGAATTCAAAAATAATATCAGAATTCTGTTTGTGCCCACAGGTGATTCTTGCACCTACATTCATACCTTTTAATTTTAATTTGCCATGTAGAACAAATGGTATTTGTTATTTTAAGTCTGGTTTTTTTATATAGCATTTTTGCATACATACATTCATTCACTCATTCACCAGAGATTTACACAGCCCCTCTCAGAAACCAAGCACTATGCTAGGTACTGGGCGTGCAGCAATAGTATTGAACTGTCCTTTGCCATAACATATTTCAGGTAAACATTCTATTTCCTCCAGGCAATATTCTGTAGCACAGTGAAATTTTCAAATCTTTGGGTCATATCTTATTATTTAAAGGCTAAGCATGTTGAAGGCTGTGAACAAGCCTAGTATTGTAAGCGTTTTCCCTCTAAATATAGAATATCAAAAGAAAAGTAAGAAGAGGTGAGGGCCCCAAGAAATAAGGCCCAAAGCAGAGGGAGGCAAGAGGAGGGCAGGAAGGGTATTGAAGAAAACATTAAAATCAAAGCTCAAACTTTCCCCTTAATAACTTTGGGCAGCCAGTTGCTTTTCTACATGAAAATGAAGCTGCTAGCAAGAAAATCATCCACCCCATTAGTTATGGTGCTATCTACTTATAGAAGGAAAAACAAAACAAAATTCATCTTCTCTGTTTTTCTTCTTCTTTTTTTTTTCTTTGAGATGGAGTTCCACTCTGTCACCCAGGCTGGAATGCAGTGGCACAATCTCAGCTTACTGCAAACTTTGCCTCCCAGGTTCAAGCAATTCTTCTGCCTCAGCATCCCAAGTAGCTGGGACTACAGGTGCACGCCACCACATCTGGATAATTTTTGTATTTTTAGCAGAGATGGGGTTTCACCATTTTGGCCAGACTGGTCTCAAATTCCCGACCTCGTGATCCTGCCTGCCTCAGCCTCCCAAATGTATTCCTTCTTTAGCTATTTTGTGGGATTGGAAGGGAAAGGGATCATTAATCCTAAATTATTACTTCACCTTCCCTTCATAAGCAACACATCTCTTCTAGTTCATTCCCGTCTCTCCTTATGATTTCTTTCCTTGATCAGAGAAAACCTATTCTATTTTAATGTGTTTGCTTAAAAGCAAACTATAAGAAGGCTTATCAGAGTCATTTATTTAAAGAATGAGACAAACATATATATGCAGTTCTGTATTGGCTCCCTCAATTCTTTTTTAGGCTGTGTATAAAAGTGACACAAAAAAGAGGAGGAAAACACTTTGTGTTAAATAATGTAATCAAGAACATAACTTTGTAAAAAGGAGGCTATAGTGTCTTATGTACCCATGGTCCCCGCCTGCTACCCTCATCTGTCCTCATTCTTATCTCAAGTTATAAGTTTTAAGTAGGAAATCGGTTTATATGTCCCTAAACCTTCTAAATGAATGACAGATTCCACAAATAGCAACAAATATTACTATATAACAGGCATTATTCCAGGGGGTTGCAAAAGAGACATCAGTGATAAATCACCTTCCTTTGTCAAATAAATTACTATTTGGAGATCATAAATGAAGCAACAGTTTAAATTGTTCCAAGTGACGGTGCTTTGCATTAATATCATAAAAGCATTACTGTCCCTCAAATTCAAAGTTCAAGGTGATTTCAAATGACATTCACATCATATTTCACCTAACCCTGAACGTTTTCTTCAACCATGCAAGAATCCTCCTTAGGTGCAGCAAAACTTCATTATAGATCAGCTTTAGGCTGTAACAAATAATGTTTCAATATCCCATGGAGCTATATGACAGTATGTAATAATATGACTCAGGACTATTCTGATTTCTCTAAACTGAAATTCCAAATTCTTAGCAGATAGATAAATTAAGCTTTTAAAAAATGGAGCTTTAATTTTTCCTTCCTGTTTTAAAACACCAAATATTTTCTGTGAACTTTCAGCTTCGTTCTGTCCCTCTTGTCTAGAAGGGTGCTAGCTGAGTGCCAAGAACAACAGGTAAGCCAGCGTCCCTCAACCCAGAAAAATTATGCCTTTGCCACAGGAGCCATACTTACGCTTCCACAATGGCCAGGGAAAAACCTAATGGGAACAGATTTTTTTGCATGTGTAGCAAAGTGAGTTCCAGAGAGAAAGAAAGAAGCCTGGTTTGCACTGTAGCAGAACCATTGGAACAATATGCTCCCTGTGTCCGCGGCCCCATCCTCCCTGGACACCCTCCTTTCTAGGGCATAGGGTAGAAAAGTCACATACACAGTAGATCATGCCAGGGCCTGCTGACACAACCCTACTCCCAAATTTGCAGGCAGGAGAGTGAAGCAATGTCTGTACTCTATACATAGCCTTTTTTCTTTTCTTTTTTAAATTAGATGTTTCAGCATTCAATTGGGGGCAAGAGGGGTTGAGGAATGGAAGAAGATAGTGCAGGCAAACTTTTCAGTGCTATTCCATCCCTCTATGCCTCCCCACTCCTTCAAGCCTCTGAAGTTAGGCAAAGCCAGGTAAAGAGTTCTGAACAATATTGAGACCCTCTTATGTTTACCTTGAACAAATAGGATCTTTGACACTTCTTGACTACACTTAGCTGCCTGGAAGAGTGCTTCCTCCTATAGCAAGTCATATAGGGAGAATGCACTGAAAAAAAGGTTTTTTCCTTACAATTGCAAATGAAAGAATAAGATATGTCATCAAATTTTAAAGTGTGCACATGTCCTCATCTCAGCTGTTGACATCATATTTATAATCATGAGCACCCCAGGTTTTCTACAACTTAAGAAATTCTATGAGCATATTACTTTTCCAACTTTATCAGTAAACATTGATTTCTGTATAATGCAGAAACCAGTTAAATAATTCCTGGCCCAGTGCAGTGGCTCCCACCTGTAATCCCAGTGCTCTGGGAGGCCAAGGTGGGAGGATCACCTGAGGTCAGGAATTTGAGACCAGCCTGGCCAACATGGTGAAAACTCATCTCTACTAAAGATACAAAAAATTAGACAGGCATGGTGGCAGGTGCCTGTAATCCCAGCTGCTTGGGAGGCTGAGGCAGAAGAGTCGCTTGAACCTGGGAGGTGGAGGTTGCAGTAAGACAAGATCGCACCATTACACTCCAGCCTGGGCAACAAGAGCAGAACTCTGTCTCAATAATAATAATAATAATAGTAATTCCTAAAAACAAAATCATTAAAACAAATAAGTAGCCATAAAATCATTAAAAATTATAATATAAAATAAACAACATCTAAAAGACATGTTACATCAGCTCTGGCTTTCCATAATTTAACTTCATGTATTTTTCAGGTAATTCATTTTAGTAGGAATTACTATTAATTGATACACCTGCCCTGTCCCATACATTTTGTATACAGTCATATTTTCTTCACCATAACAGGTTTGAATCTAAGAACTCTTTTGCCTATTTTAAAAATGAGGTTCACATGGGTAAGGTAACTTATCCTCAATACACACTATTTACCAAGTTGGGAGCCAAATACAGTTTATCTAATTCCAAAACCTGTATCTTTACCAGTATAATACATTAACACTGAGGATCTAGTGTCAAATATACTAATGTCTAGTTTCCAATCAACAAGTGCTAAAAGAAGTTATATAAGAAATAAAAACTATTCCATGACATGCCTAGACCATGATGTCCCCTTCATCACTAACTTGTCCTGTGCTTGGGCCCAGTGTTGGAGCCAGTTGAGCTAACAAGAACCTCCCATGGGAGCTTCTCCTGAGGCTGGTGCCTGGGAGAAGAGACTGGACCAGAAAACATACTTTATCTGGGAAGCCAGAGGCACCAAAGCCAGAGAAACTTTGGCTCAAGGACTTGAGCCAATATTGTAACTGGAAAAATGAGCCTAAGTGTTAGATCCAAAAGGCAAAATAAGCCATACGTGGAAAAACAAGGGCCAACCACAGCATCCAGGAAGCCTGGAAATGGGTCACAAAGCAGTGTGCAGAGCGGGTGGGCACAAGTGGGACATAAACACATCTGGGAAAGGTAAAAAGATGTTGGATGTCACATAAATATGGTGTTGGCCCTGGGGGAGGACCTGGCAGATTCAAAAGCCCACCAGGAACCAGATGCTTGAATTCTGGGGAAAGTTACTGACACTCCATAGGCCACAATTTTTCTCATCTAATAAAATGGACCCAGTTGTAATCCCTTCAGATCTGCTATCAGAATTAAATGATATGTGAAGGGATTTAGCACTGGGCCAAGCCTAGAAAAGCAGGGTTTTTTTCTTAGCTATTATTACTTTATAGTTGTGATTGCCATGGAGATGATGATAATTTTTGAGAGTAAAGTTTTTATATTTAAGTACCTGAAAGAACCCTGAAAAAAAAAATCACCCTTAGAATGGTACAAAATTAAAACTGAGTACAGAACAAAGTTTATAATTTGAGCCTTTTAACGGAATAAAGAATATTAAAGAAGACCTTGAAGCAAGCATGAAGTAATCTCCAGGTCACTAGACAATTTGCAGGTGCAAACCATTTCTGGTCCCATTGTCAGAGGGAGAAAAAAGGTACAGGTCACACCCAGTCTCCTATGCTGATGTCCAAATGTCTGGTGGTTAGTCTTGACCTAAAAAGAGCAAGGAATGGATGCTTTGAGAAAAGAAACAATTAACAGACCCTTTAAGAACTACAGATATAAGTATTTTGAGAAGTCTTCAAGAAAACAAGAACAACAACAAAAAAATCAGTGTTAGAATTACATCACCATAATTTTTCTCCTTACCATTTGTAATGATTTTTCAGTTTTACATCAAAAAGAAAATCTGGTCTTGCGGACATTTAAGAGACTAGGGAATTTCATTTTCCACTTAATAAACTGATTTTCTCCACCACTCTAGGTACTTGAAATTAGCGCAAACCCCAGGCTAGCTACAATTCCAAAAGGGAATGCTCAGTTCATTATGAATGGTCTTAAAGCAAATAGTACTCTGACAGCCAAATTCCTGGTCTTCAAATTTGTAATTTTGCCCTTTTTTTTCACAAGTCTTACTGAAGACCACTTCTGAGCTTCTGCACATTTAACCCTTACACTCAAAGACATGTTGTTACTAAATAACACAGGAAACTTCAACTTTATACATTTGGACTAAATTCCTTTTCAAAAAAAAGTCTAATATTTATAACCAAATTATGACCATATTGAATACACTAAATTAACTACTGAACTAACAGAAAGGAAATACTGTATTTATTTTCACTTCCATGGCTATGCATCCTTTGAACAGTTTGAAAGAATCATAAACCAGCCATAAATCCTACGATGCTTTTCATTTTCTTTCTTCACTTAATAACACAGCACTGATTTTTCAATTAAAAAAATAATACTCAAAAGTAGTTTTTAATAATCAAAATTAATTTTACTATCTTTAGTTGATCTGTATGTTACTCGTTAAACCTTTCATTATAATAATAACGCCACAATATAGTGAAGCTTTATGCATTACTTCATTTAATTCTCAATAAAATCCCAAGGAATAGGCATTATTATTGTACTCACATTGGAGATTAAAAATAAAACAAGCTTATAGGAGATTTCCTATAATCACACAGGTAGTCATCTGCAGGGCTAGTATTTAAAATAGATATTAACACTTTGGACTTTAACTGGCACAGAAGGATAAAAATATCAGTGATATGCTTACTTAATCATTTTTAATAATTTAAATCAGTCCACATATTTGTAAGTAAAAGACAAAAATGATCTTAAATACAAGGCCTGAGTTATTTGTCAATTGCCACAATTTTCCACCTTTAGACTTGAATTAATAGACATAACTAAAAATTTAAATGACAAAATTCCAATAAGAAAACATAGTGCATAATTAGTGCACATCTCTGAATTTGGGGCGGAGAGTGACTTCATTTTACATAGGGTATTGTTTTTCCTAATTAATTGTAGTCTGCCACGTATTTGTATGTGATTGCCTCATAAATGGTTTACAAATTGTTAAGAAGTTTATGGATGTCTAGAAAGAATATTACTGCTCAATAAATAAACTTTTACAAGTGTAGAAGAGAAATTTTACATTAAAATGTGACTTTGTTTCTTCATCCTGAGAGAATGAATTTTAAAAAAACACATTTAAAATCAAGCATTAGATATGCAAATATGTGTTCAGATCAGAGATACCAAAATTATTCAAATGATTAATTATTCATCATAAAATGTCAATTAATAATTATGAAGCAGAAAAGGCATCTTTCTAATGCATCTTTATTTTTCTTGGCCTAAAAAAAGGCTAAATATACATGTTCAATTGACTTCTAACAAGTTTTTAAAATTCAACAAAGTAAACAAATTGTAAACAAACGCAAACTCTGAATTTTAATGAGAACAACCAATATGCCCAAAGTGAAGGGGAGAGCAAAAAATAAAAAAGAAAAGAAAACCAAACAAAAATAGTTATGTTTATGACCTATGTGGCCTCATGCTCACTCACCTGCTAGGTAATGGACAGCGGCCCAGCCTAGCCAAGAAAACAACCTAACAAACCAAGTTGTGAATTTGCTTAGCAATGTGCAAAGTACGTGACATCATGATGTTTCTCTCTGAATTGATCAGTCTTTGTTGGGGTTCATGGGGAGTGCTTTGGGAATTTCTTTACCCTTTCCAAATAGTCATTAAAAGAAAAGCACAGTTTAAGTTTCATAAAATTACCTATCGTAATATCTGAAGTCTGTTAACAAACTAAGCATTACTAAAATATGGCTGTAAACAAAATTTTTCACATTGCCTTAATTCTAAAGAATGCCCCTATGCCAAATATTATTTAGTTTTTTTTCCAGGAAGATTGTATCTTGTCTTTTAAAATTATCAGTCTGAGCTGATGTGATAATATAGAAGAATAAACCATTATGGTCACTGCAATACGATTTATTTTATTTTTATTATTATTATTTTACTCTTCACTGACACCTGGTGAACTTGTCTCTGAGACCCGGGGAGTTATTTTAGTCAAGGTGTCCCCACCCTCCTGCTGGTAGATTAATTACACATTAAACGTTGAGTTTTCAAAACGAAATGATAAATCTGGACACATAAAAGAGGCACAAAAAGAATCACAGCGAGGGAGAAGAGGGGATGTTAAGAAAGAAAACAAGAAATTGCAAAAGGTATCAGATAGAAAGGAGAACGTAGGAAATGCAACTAGGAAAGAATTTCAAGATAATAAGGATAAAGGGCAGGGAGGGCTGAAAGGAGGGCCAGAGAGAGGAAAAGCAGGAGGGAGATTTTTGGTTTTCAATTCCCTGATGAGGCTGCTGGCGTCCGCGCCCTTAACGCCCCAGCCTTCCAAGTTGAGGCGAAAGCCACCTCCTCGGGCCTGCGTCGCATCCAACTTACTCCAAGTTTTCTGGTGACTCCTACAGGGCCCCTCTCCGTCCCCCCTCCCCCCTTTGTGAGATTGACAGTCGCGTGGAGGAGGCTTTTCCAGGCACAGCCTTTCTCATGGTAATCAGCCCCCAGCATCACCTCCCGGTCGCGGCTGCTCCCGCTCGGAGCGCGGCTAGCGGACCCCGGGGACCGGAAACAGGGCGGCGGGCGGGGAGCAGGCGAGCGAGCCAGGTCAGCTGACCGGGCGGCGGGCGGGGGTCGCGGGCTCCCGGGCGGGGACAGGTCTGGGGGAGGGCGGTTGGGTGGGAGGGGGCCGACCCCCCCCCACCCCGCGCTCCTCCGCCAGTGTAGCGGGGCCTTTCCTGGAGATCAAATGCAGGGACCGAAGCTGGCGGCGGGGGTTGGGGCGGGGTGGGGGGGTGGGGGCAGAGCGCGCGGAAAATTGGGGACAACAAGCAGACCTGTTTAGCATCAATAAATTAAGATGCTCATTTGGGTCCTGAAGTTTGCTGGTTCCTGTCAGTGGAGACGTTGGCAAAAGCCCTGAAGCCGAGATTCAGCCTTTACTTCAAAAAAATAAAATAAAATAAAATAAACCCCTCAGCTGGCAGCCCTGCTGGGACCAGGTGACGTGCGAGATTCCACAGCCTGCGGGTCTCGCAGCAGGGATGTTAGGGACGGTCTGAGCTTCTCTGGTTCTGTTTTGGTTTTGTTTGAAAGGGCTTCTCAGAGAGATGCTCCTGATTTTTTTTTTTTTTTTAATAGACTTTCCCCTCCTATCCTAGGCTCAACTCCGAATGGATTGGATTGCGAGTCTGCACGTGAGAAAACCGTTTGGCTTGCCTTGGACCCCTGCCGCCCCCCACCCCCTCCACACACACCCAATGCAGGGTCCCCTTTATCACCCTTTGCTTGGAACTCCAAAAGAAGTTGCCCACCTCCTGAGTCACAACACAAGGTCGAATAATTCCTCCAGATGAAAGATCAGTTCCATTTCAAAACGAGAATAGGTTCCTTTTTTTATTCTCTCCACATGGTACAAAATAAACAGAATTTGCTTTAAAAAAAATCATTAACTATGGCCAAATTCCAATTCCTTCTACAGCCTGTGTGTTCAAGGGCAGAAACATTGTATCTCTTCGGGCATCTGGGCCGCCAAGCTGAGCGGGGGAGGGGGGAGCGGCTGTGAAAGTTGAGGAAATTGACAGACTGAGAGGTGAATGGGGGGACAGGCATCAGGTCTTGGCTGGAGGGAATTGGAAAACAAAAGTGCATCCTTCTCACCCTGCCTGGGTGGAGGGAATCCTGAGGTAGGCAGGCAGTTTGTTTTGCCCATGGAAACCCTAAAGAATTATTTTTCCCCCTTCAATGTTGATTGCAATATTATTTCACATTTCCGTGTATCTGTTGTTTTAATCTCTTTCGTCTGCGCTAATCTCGAAGTGGATTATTAATGGGGAAGACAGAGAGAAGGAGCGATTCATTTGCAGGACTTATTTTGCTGTGTGAGGAGCCGAAAGCCAGCAGCCCCCAGTCCTCTCTCGACTTTTCTCTGCGTCCTGCGCTCCTGCATCCCCCTGATCCCACGATCCCCATTGTCCCCGGACCTGGCCCTCGGACTGAGAGAATGTTCGGAACAAATTTATATTCCGGCTTCCACCCAACCCCATCACCTCTGCCACGTTGGGAACTCTCTCGGCCAAATGCCTGGGGAGGGGCGTGCCAGTCAGGAACGAGGGGCAACCTAGCCGCGCGCTCACCCCTCTGAGAGACCCTTCCCGTGCCAACATCCAAACATCCACCTTTATGGAAACTTGGAAGGTTGCTTTTTCACCCCAAATCAAATACTGGCCAGTCGGAACTCCCAGTGCTACATGTTGGGGACTGTCTCCTGCCACGTGAACGATTACTGAGTCCAGGGTAATCAGATGATTAGGTGTTTTCAGTGGAAATACTTAAGGGTCTTTTTTTTTTTTTTTAAGTCAGATCCTAAGTAACTTGACATTTAATATACATAATAAAGACAAGTGTTTTGTTAGCTATTCGGTTAGATCCTTTGACCTGAGGTTACGCTTGTGTGTGTCTGGGCTGTAAGCTTCCAATGGCTACCTGGATGCCTGAAGAGTATTGCCTGGAATCACTCTAGGCAATGGGCTCCTTCTTCCTTAGGAGTGAAAGAGGAGTGGCTGTAAAGCAAACTTCTAGAGAAAGCTGGACTCCAATTTTTTAAATTAAAAAAGAGAAAAAAAGGAGAAGAAAAATGGACATGAACAGTGGTGCTAAATCTTAGAAGAGGAACTTGATAGGTCACACATATATTTAGTATAGCTATATAACAGTGAAAGAAATGTAAAATATAAAATTCAAAATGTATCTGACCCATGTTGAAAATATTTGATTTTATTTATCAATAATTTTAAGCTGAAGATCCTGAATACCTTTCTTCTATAGACACTTTATCTGTGATGGGGTGGGGGGAGAGAGTTAATTTATCCAGCAGCTATTATAATAAATATTTAAATTAGGAAAGAGGTGAGTCTGTAACCAACTGTGAAAATCTTTCTTGCATCCTAGAACAAGATCTAGCTGTGGTCGTGCTTGGTAGCTATTAACCACCCCCTCCCCACCCTACCCCCCAAAACATACAAAATACAAAGACGTGTACCTCTGGGAGTGTGGATGTGGCAACCCATGTGGTAGTTTGTCCCTCCTTTGAGTGCAATTGCCAGTGACTCTTGCATTCAAAGTCTTGCTTTAGGCACACATTCAAAGCATAGTTCAAAGCAGTTTATCTTAATATAGTGTTGGATCAGGGTATTATTTGTTTCAGATTTCATCAGACTGGAAACAGGAGGGTGTAACGTATTTAACAATATTAAAGCTTAAAAATTGGTGCGAGGCAGCTCTCTGGTCTTCACACCTCCTCCACCTTTACCTTTCCAAAGGATCCTAAATGCTGTGAGACTAGAAGTTTATTTGTGCTCTGAGGTTCTCAAGCACTTTCACTCTTTAGGGGGAAAAAAAGTCTTACAGTTCTTTAAGAAATTGAGCCTGAACCATCCGAGGAAAGGAGATTTCTTCCTTTTCCGATAAATGCCTGTGCTCAGCATCCTCAAATTTGGCTGTCTTTATTTACTTCTATATTAGTTCCAATTATGTGCAGTGTAAACCAGCTTTTTGATTAACAAAACAGCAGAGCATTGGTTAAGAACACTTAAACTTCAAAAAAATTCCCCTGGGAAGTGGGCTCTGAATTGGTTAATAATGTGCAGTACTTGCTAAATTGCTGACTTCCAGATGTGGAAAATATCTTTCTTGTTTAGGACCTATGTAACCTGATTGGATTACGACAGAAGCGTCACGTTGGAAGCTTTTGAGTGATTATTTAATTAACCATACAGTAGAAAGCTGTATTCTCCAGGAAATCCCTTCCATATTTGCATAACCAATCCCTTCAGAGCAAAGGTGGAGTCTTTTCTTTTTAATTTTACTTTAATTGTAATATCAAAAAATATATACTCCAAAACTTAGACCCCATGCCGTTTAATATCATGCTCTTCCTTCCCTGCTAAGTTTCTCTGTGGCCTTTCTCTTTTCTCCTCCTGCCTCCTTACACTCTCTCCCTCACTTTATAGTGAGGTCTCCCTAAGATGTAGAGAGATTCAGAGATCGGGAGTGTTCTATGTTAATTTACTTAGAGATCCTTTATTAAAATGCCAAACTACTTTTTAATATTAGGATCCAATCCAGAAATTCATCACACACACACCCTAACACACATGCCCTAAGATGCCGCTCTCATGCATTTTTTTTTTTTTCTGGCTCTGGTACCTAAAAAGAAAATAATAATAATAATAATAAGAGAAAGGATAGCTAATTTTGTTCCAGAAGCTGTGCTGAGATATCCACAGAATTTGTTGTGCATCTCAGATCTGATCATTAGAGATATCTGTACAAGAAGAGACGATCTGGATTTGAGATTTGAGGACCCGGGATCTTTCCCTTTAACTTTCGCCCCTTAGAGTTCTCCAGTTCTGTGAATGGTGTGCACGGTTTTCCGCCCTGTACTCTGTAGGATTTAGTGATGAGGATAATGATGCCAAAGGCTTGACGGGCGGGCGGGGGGGGGGGGGGGGAGAAAAAGGGAGGGAGGGAGGGAGGGAGGCGAAGGCGAAAGGGAGGGAGAGAGGAAGGGAGGGAGGTGGAATTTCATTTCTTCCACTAAAGCGTTTGCGGAGACTTCAAGGTATAATCTATCCCAGATCCTTTCCCAGAGAGAAACTTGGCGATCACGTTTTCACATGATGCTCACGCTCAGGGCGCTTCAATTATCCCTCCCCACAAAGATAGGTGGCGCGTGTTTCAGGGTCTCTCGTCTCTCTCCTACAGAAAAGAAAAAGAAAAAAATGTCATTAGAAGAGGCGTAACACGTCAGTCCGTCCCCAGGTTTGTGTTTCCTAGAGTGGCCGAAAGAGATCAGTTCTAACCTGCTCCGCAGGAATAACGGTCCTGCCTCCCGACACTCTTGGCGAGGTTTTTGTACAGTTTGCTCCGGGAGCTGTTTCTTCGCTTCCACCTTTTTCTCCCCCACACTTCGCGGCTTCTTCATGCTTTTTCTTCTCACCATTTCTGGCCAAAACTACAAACAAGACTTCGCAGGTAGGTTTTTTTTTCCTCCCATTTTCTCTCATTTTATCCCTTTTTGGTGTGCTCGTCCTCCATCCTCCTTTTCTAATTTTCTCATTTTGAGTAGGGATGTGAGTCTGAAGTGAGAAGGGGTGTCCGTGGGTAGGAATTTCAGGTGGGTTTAGCTCCTTTTTGGAAAGCTTTTCCCAAGAGTGGCTTCTTCGCTTTCTCTTACACACTCCCTCTCTCTCCTTGCTTTTCTCTCCTTTTTCCCTCCCCCAAATAATTTCCCCTGTACCTGTCCATTCAGGTAACCAAAGGTGCCCTTTGCTACCCAGCCTAGGAAAAGTTTTGTTGAGAATTATATGGCTGGAATAAAAACTCATCAAGGGGAGAGGTCCTGCTCTATTTTCGCATCTAGTTCCAATTCATTATATTCAGCAATTAGGACTTGGCAAATACCTGTTAATAATTACAAAACTTGGTCAGTTACAGACCTACAAATTCGGGGGCAATTCTTTCTCTTAGACATGGCAGTTCATCCTCTCCCACCGAGAAGGCTGTTTTCTAAGCAGAAAGTTGTCTGTTTTTGTCTGCTTAGCGAGTTTCATTTCTTTATTTCATTCTTTGTGTGTGTGTGTGTGTGTGTGAAGTAACACCTCACTTCTGTGATTATAAATAAAGAAGTGAAAGTCCTCATGGAACTTGAGTCGTTTACCAAAGTGGGGGGGGGGGGCACTACAGCTGGGAAGAAAACTGCTGTCAGGGTACCAGGGTTTTAAATTAGGATAACTTTTAAAATTGTATTTTAAATGGCAAAGTAATATAAACCTGGATTTAATAGAAGACACATACACACATATATCCCATTCCACACTTTGGCACTGAAAAGTCGAGAGGGAGATAGCAGGAGTTCCCAGGAACAGTGATGAGCCCGGCTAACATGAATGTGTTTATCTCCCACCTACTGATATATTTTACATGCTCCCCCTGTAATGATGAAGGTAAGATTACTAACTCCAGACTTAGGAGTAACAGGCAAAGATAAAGTTTACAGCACAAATGTCCTGTCTCTCTCTCACACACACACATGCTTATAAAACTAGCAACTTACTTTATTAAACATGTATTTATATGCAATCGTGTGTCTCAGGGTGAATACAGAGAGGCCAGCTGTTTCATCCCAGACACTTGTGTGACTATTTCTTTATTTCAGGATTTCCCCTAACAATTTCAAATCAATAGGACAAGGAAAGAAATGATAAAATGTGTCAAACTTAAATTAAAAGTCTCCTACTATGTATGCCTAGGTAAATTTAAGGTGCTTTCTAAAATATCCACTTCCCTTTCTCTCTGCCCCCCTCCCTTCACCCCTCTCAGCAAACGTGTGGAAACTGATACTCACTTTCCAGGTTTTCTGCAAAGCTTCGAGCACAGGAGACAATAGGTGCGGGGCGTGGGGACTGAGTATGTCCGGCAGAGAAAGGGTTAAGGGCCCTTGTGTTACAGTTTGCATCTGTTACATCTTTTATAGCCCCCTGTTTAAACTAATCCTCGAGGCACAGCATCTTCCCTACCTCCACCGAGTTTTCAGGATTCTCTTCCTCTCCTGCCTGCCTCCGAGTTTCCCCTTCTCCAAGTTTTGACAGTTTCAGCTGAAAAAATGCAGCGCCTCTCTCGATTTTTAGGTACAAAAGTTTCGAAGCCAGAAAGGATACGATCATTTAGTAGAGCTTAAAAGTATTGCCGTAGCGGTTGGACTTTCTCTTTCCTTTCTTGAGGGAAAAAAATTTTTTTCTACTAGAACTATTTAAGGGAACCAGTGTGGGGGAGCATGTGTGTGAGTGAGGTGGGGTAAAATACTTAAGTAAATATTGTCAAAGTGGCGGGGGTGGGGGGTAAGGGACAGTGTCCAAAGAGGCTTATAATTATATTTCTTATTGCGGCGTAAAACGGGAAATCTTAATTTGGGGGAGGGGGTGGGGGAAGAGACAGTGCCTCGATAAACTCCGAAAGGGGAGGGGAGGGGGCGCTGGGCGAGTGGGCTTCCTATAATTACTATTATCAATTTGCCCGAGTGTGCTTCATCCAGGGGCTGTTTCGCCTTGTTTGTTTGTTTGTTTCCTCTGGGAAATGGGGGTGGGGGGAGATGAGAAAAGATGAGAGCGAAAAGAAAACCTCGCCTCACCCCAAGTTCCCGAGCTTGGGGCTGAGGACTTTTCGGAGGAAAGGGTCCGCCTAGCCCTGAGTCAAGCGGTCTTACTGTACCGCCGTGTGCATTCCCTCATACGGTCAGGAGTTATGACTCATTTTGAAGATGTAATTCTTGTCTCTCTGATCCCCTCGCGGGTGCTACACACCAAACAGTTACAAACACAAAGCGCCTCGGGGCCAAGGCTGGGGGTGGGGGGCGGGGAGGGGGCCGCCGAAGTTTCGCTTTGGCGTTGGGGGGCGCGGATGGGTGCTCGCCGGGGCCCTGGCCCGGCTCCCCTGGGCGGCCAGCGCGCGTTTCAATGGGCGCGGGCGATGCCCACATTGTCGCTGTGTTTGGTTGCTAGATCGAGCCTGCGTGCTGCCGAAGCAGGGCGCCGAGTCCATGCGAACTGCCATCTGATCCGCTCTTATCAATGAAGCAGCCGATCATGGCGGATGGCCCCCGGTGCAAGAGGCGCAAACAAGCCAATCCCAGGAGGAAAAACGGTAAGAAGCCGCTCGAACCAAACTTTTCCGGGCCACTCCGCGGCTCGAGACCCAGGGAGTAGGAGGGGGAAAGGGAAAAGGAACCGAGGCGGCGGCGGCAGCGCCCAGGGCTCCAGGGCGAGCCTCCCTCCGCGGCCGGCGCCGGAGCCCGGCGCGCGCGGCGGCTGGACCGGGGGGGAGTTGGGGAAGTGCGGGGCAAAGTGAGCGTCAGGCGCCCGGGGGCTCCGAACGCGGGGGTCCGGCCAGGGCCCCGCGCCCCCAGTTCCTCTGCACCCCTCTAGCCCCTGCCTCCGCCCTCCCTCCGCCTCCGCCTCCCGCTCCGCTCGCGCCCGGCCCGCCCGGTCTACGGCCGGGCTTCGGCAGCGTCCGGCGAGGGCAGGGCGGGGGCCCCGGCGCCGGGTCGCGCAGGATCCCGGGGCGGGGGCAGGGGTGGCAGAGAGACTGCAAGGGCAGGAGAGGGGACCCGGGGCTGCGCCTCAGCGAGGCTGAAAGTTTCTTGCCAGAGTCGCCCGGCCGCCTCTCGGTGCGCCAAGTAACGGTCCGCGGGCAGCAGGGCCCGGCCCAGCGCGCCCAGACCCCGGGGTGGGAGGGACTCGGCCGGCCCCTCGCAGGGTCCGGCGGGGTCGGTGACCGCTCGGGGATGGGTGACTCCTCTCCAGCAGGCTCTGGCCCCCCAGGCCGGGGACGCTAGGAGTCGCAGGGCGCAGCGAGACTTTTCCCGGCAGTTTCTACTTGGTCTGGAGGAGCCCGTTATCCAGGCTGAGTCAGGAAGGAGGAAGGAGATGGGGGTGCGAAGGGCACACGCAGATCCGAGGTGGGATATTAAAGCGGGGGAGGTGGTGACAGTTTGGTAGGTCCATCTTGGAGAGAGCCAAAGAAGGGACGGGGGAGAGAGAGAGAGAAACAGAGAGAGGAAGAGCGAGAGAGAGAGAGACCCCCTAGGTACTACCCCAAACAAAATCGTGGGAATAAAAGAGAAAAGTGATTGGCAAGAGCGCGGAAGGCGCCTGGGGGAGGGGAGAGGGCTGGAGACTAGCGAGGGTGCCGGGGGGGGGGGGAGCTGACGGAGGATAACTGAGTTTAAAAAGAAAGAAACCAACCCCCGAAAACAAACAAGCGAACAAGCGCCAGCCCAGACTCGGAAAGGAAACTTCTCGCTCCCCTAGCTCTCAGCCGGATCACCCGGCACGGGGCCGCGTAGACGCTCCCGAGGCAGGCGTGGGGACGCAGCGACCACCCGGCCTCCCGGCCTCCGCAGCCCCAGCCCGCGCCTCGCAGGGACCGCCCGGGCCCACTTGGAGCAACTTTCCTCTAGAGAAGACAATTGTGCGCGCCCCCGGCCTGCCCCAGAGCTGCGCGGCGCGGGGAGGGGGCGGCTGGGGGCGCAGTGTGAGGTGCTGGAAGGAGCAAAACACAAAGACGAGAGAATTTTGATTAGAGACAAACGATGCTTCTCTCTCTCTCTCTCTCTCTCTCTCTCTCTCTCTCTA
The DNA here is from genome assembly GCF_049354715.1 of Callithrix jacchus. Lineage (NCBI taxonomy): Eukaryota > Metazoa > Chordata > Mammalia > Primates > Cebidae > Callithrix > Callithrix jacchus. Next base: position 85,847,312 of record NC_133507.1, read on the forward strand.
GTTTTTGTGTGTGTATACGCGTGTGTGTGCGTCTGTGTGTCTTTTGCTTGTTGTGGTGGAGGTGTCGAGCCATATGGGGGAGTGATAGAGGAATTTTAGTCAGAAACTGTTCGTTACGTTATCCTGCCTTTCCCCTTTGTGCTGTCTTTGATCTATTTGCTTGGCTTAGTATTACAGAAAAACAAGTACAATAATATATTCCGAGCTGCTTCCCCAAGATTCAGTTCAAGCTGCTTCTTTTTAAGTCTCTTCCTCTTTCTCCCTCTCCCTTTTAATTTAATTTTTTTTCACTCTGGTGTCTGGCATTATTTAAGGTGGTCCTTACACAGGAGACCTCCCCTTCCCCATCTCTGAGTAATTTAGTAGACACTAAAATTACACCTAATGTCCCCCTCTCCTCTCTTGTGTTTCCTCTGTTCCTTTTATTAAATGTTGGTTATTGATTTTCTAAAATCAATGTCTGTTGTGGGGCTTTTTTCCCCCTCTTACAAGTATCTAAAGCACGTTGCTGATCAACTGGATAACAAAAGCTTTGTGTCAAGGAGGCTTTTCCCCCCTTCTCTTAAACAGTCTTTTTTTTTTTTTTTTTTTTTTTTTTTTTTTTTTTTTTTTTTTTAGAGAAAAGAGAATGAGATTTAAAACAAGGCTCCCAGAGGTATTCTTTCGCAGGAAAGACTATTTAAAGTGTGCGTTTCTTCTTGCCTTCCTCCTTCCACCTCCTTCGGGATTTTGCCACCGTTGACCAGCCTGGCCCCAGCAGTAAGGTCAGGCCAGAGCCCAGGTCTAAGGAAACAGAGGGATCCCGGCTTCCTGGGAACGCCTGGGGGACCTGGCAGAGAGGGAGGCCGGTTGGGGGCTTCGCGAGTGGAATGAAGTGCCAGAGATGTCCGCAGTCGTGGACACTGCAACCATTTCCCCTCCACCCCGCCACTAACTTGGGAGAAGCCTCCACATTCCGATGTGGAAAGTTGAATTGCACATTTTAAGGCATTTAGCCCAGATCCTACACACTTAACATCAAGCCTGTCTATTGCTTACAGCTTATCTAACTTTGACTGTTACCTGTCTCCTTTTCCAAATAATCTATGGGAAAACATGCTGTATATTGGTTACTTGTCAGTGTTTTTCATTGGGTTTAATCTGACTGAGCAATGTTCTGGTTTTGAGAAGCAGGTAGAAGTGTACTACCACCCCCACCTCTTTTTCATTTTCTTTCTCATCAAACACGTATCCAATGCCTTTCCCTTTGGGAATTGCTAGGATTTATCTGAACTGAGTGGATTTTTCTTCTTTCCTGGATTCATGGAAAAGATGTCACTTTTGAGCTTGTGTCTTTGCTGATAACACTAAATATGATGATGCTTATCAAAATCATATAGAAATTCCTGGAAAGAAATAATGGCAATAATAATCATAGAAGTAGAAGCTGCGAGAAAAAAATAAAAGATGGTCATCCAGGAACCTAGAATGGCACTTTATATAATTTTAATGAAGTCAACAGTGTATATATAGACTAAGGCGACAGGAGATAAAATGTGTAAAGCAGTGTGTGTGTTTGAAAGGCTGGTCAAGAACGTGAGTTAGAAGACAATGCTGTGTACATTTAATTAAAAAGCAAAGGAGAAGGAGGCAGTTGAAGGAAAAGAAATGTGCAAAGAGAGAAACAAGTATCTAAAATACAACCTTCCAGATTCTCAGGCTAGCAAGATGCCTGGCAAAGGCAGTGCCAGGGCCAAGTTAACCCATAGCAGGCAGTCAGTCTCCTTTCCCCCACATGGAAAGGATGAAATCTCTTCCCAGAAAATAAGATGTGCGGGAGGAAAAAGGGAGTGGGGTGAGGGGGGAAGAGGCAAAAAGCGAGTTGCCCGCAGACAAGAATGTGTGTCGGTTTCAAGAAAGTTCAGTCAGATGATCTTGTCGCCTGACTCACTTTGTAACACTTTCACTGAAGCTGGAGAGGAGGGGGAAACCCAGCCCCCCCTTTTCCTTTCCCCTGATTATACCCCACTATCTCCACACAGCCTTGGAGTCAGAAATGAGCTCTCGGAGCGGGAGATGCCCTGCTGCTGCTTGCCCCCGGTGCGGCCCATGTGTAACTTGCAAAGTTTGTTGCTTTTGCCCCTGATTCGGGCAGCGAGTCCTGGGATGCTCCTGCTTCCTTCCTTCCTCCCACAGAGCTCGGGAAGACGGGCTGCCTCCCCAGCCCGCCGCCTTCTAGCATCAGCCTCTGAAAAATCTCACAGACACATGCGCGTTGTAGCAAAAATCAAATCCGGAAACTTCTTGTTTCAGAGAAAGGAATAAAGTTGTCTTTTCAAGGAAAACTGAATTAGGAGGAGAGAAAAAGTAAATAAGAGAAGGAAAGAAAAGTTAAATTTGATTTTTCTCCAGAGTTTCCACTAAAGGGTTGGGGACCGTGTGAAGGAGAAAGGGAGCTTTTTACAAATGCCTTTGGTCTCTGATATTCAGTGGCAAAGAACAGGGACCAAGTTAAATGTTTTCAGGGCTTTGGATCCTGGAGGAGAAACAATCAGAAGAGCAGAAATTATTATCCCTGTTTAAAATAAGCCCTCATTCTTTATCACTTCCTTAAAGGAGTGGAGGTGCTGGTGGTGATGCTTAGAGGCAATGAGGGACGGAGAAGTTGCTCCCGTTTCAGAGATGCTTAGATGAAAAGGAAAGAAAATGCAGTCAACCCCTTCTCCAGAAGGTGACTCCTAGCTCTCCTCCCTGAGAGGTGAAGTTGGGATGGAGCAACAAGAGTCTCACACACTTAGGCAGGGAAGTTTCCTTCGGATCACAGTCAGTCTAGACTTGGTTATCTTTGCAAAGTGTGGAAATCTTTGGCAAGTGGCTTTCTTCGTAAAGTTGATGAGCTTATAGGGAGCCTGTTTTGCTGACTCTCAAAGCACTTGGGCAGCTTGTGTGGCAGGTACCAGTTCTGAGGGCGCTCCAAAGATATCCATCTTCATCCTTTTTTCTCTGTGGAGATCTACTGCAAGTTTTGTCACGCTGCACACACACAGGGCTGGGGGCTAAGTATCTAGGCTGATATTATTTGTTTCATTTTGGTTTGGAAAAGCTAAGTCAATTGGGGTAGAAACATGCTTTCCTTCGTAGTAGAGCCAGTAGGCTGGTGGTGTCCATAGGGTGACAGTCTACCAGGAGTAAGGGTGGGCTGAGGATTTTAAACTTTGCATTGTTTCTCTGTTGCCCAATACAAATAAATTCACATCTTCAAGCATGTGTTTTCAAATAGGGTAAAACCAAGATTAAAGTTCCCTGCTCAACTGCTATGTCATAGGCTTCAATGTTTCTCTTCTTTCTTAATTTGCTTAAAGAAAATTCCAAGAGGGTATTAAAGACCCTAATGCCATGTTAAGAATATTTCCTAGGAAAAATGTGTGTCTACCCCGAAGGTAGGAAAGGAGGGCGTTGCTAGCCTCTCTAGCAGTGCCGCATTTATTCTAAGATGTGGGAGATTCTTTTCCTTGCAACAGTTTTTGTCATCTGCATTCTTCCAAGGCTTTTAAGGTGCATTTTCTTCTGTGTGAAAGGAAATTCTTTGTCCTTTTCCTCTCCAGCACCGTGGCTTCCCAAGGTAGACACTATTTTGTGCCTGTCACAGAGAGAGGGAATGCAGGTTTGCAATGCTCACAGACAATTGATTGTCTGCCCTAATGTGTTTCATTTACATGTTTATAACGTCAATGGTGCTGGGGTGTCCACTGTACCATTCATTCCCGCATTCCCACAAGGGGGCAATTGTCTGAATGGCCAAGTCAGACACCTTTTTGATTGCTCTTTGGTTGTCTTTTCAGAGCAAAGAGATAAAGGAGGAAAATCTGTGATGCAGAAACACTAGTTGAAAATATACAGAATTAAATGTCACCACAAAAGCAGATGTTAACATAAGCCCAAATATGCTTTTTAGCCAAGATGTGAAGGTTGAAAAAAAATAATTCAGAGCAGAGGGAAGGATGATTTAAACCAATAAGTATAGCCCTATTCCCCCTCTTTATTTCTTTTCTGTCTTTAGCAATCAGAAGGTGAAATGTAATTTTCCTTTTCATTTTTAAGCCTTGAAACATCTAGGCACCTCCTCATTATTTGTATGTTTGCTGTGATTTGTGAATTTTGTATATATTTACATAGCTCTGTTTATGCCAACAGCATCAGCTTACCACTTGGAAAATCTATTGAATGACTATTTGGGCTGTGGGGAGTGTAAACTTTTAAAAAGTAAGATCCAAGTATTTCTTCATCAAGCAGTTCTTAAAAGGAAAATGATAATAATCAGTAGGCTACATGGAAGCCTTTGCCTTCATAGCTATGTGCCAAATACTTTCATCCTGGGTGACAGTCGTGTCAGAGTGAAAGCTCTCAGGAAAAGTGTAACTAGTAGTTACAAAGTAAATAAAGGATTTCATTTTAAGGTGTTCTGTAGTGTTTTTATACTGTGTGTGCATGTGTGTGTGTTGTCTTGTGTTTCCTCTGAGGGAGGTAAGAGGAGAACCCATCCCTGCCTGTGTCTTTTGGCTTTTCTCTTCTTTTCGTTCTGTCCTACATATTACACATATATGTAGCCCACATGAATACACCTGTTTGAAAGAAAATCACAGTTCGGATGGTGCCTTGCTGGTTCATTTAGGAAACAGTTATTAGAAGTTGGTCTGATTTCGCGTGTGGTCCATGAAGAGAGAAAATACCAACTCTTGTGTCATTTGGTGGGAGGCAGACGGGGGAGGGGGAAAGTTTTATAATTTTGTAGTAAATTTGAGAGGGGAAAAAAATCGCCAGTCTGTGAAAAGATTTTTGCCTCTCCGGGAAGACACACACACACACAGTAGCTGCACCGTTAGCTGAACCCCTGACACGGCGGTCTTTTCAATGCCTTAGGTATGATTTCACTTTCGCTCACATCAATGCTGACCTGAATGCCTTTCATATCTGATCCGCTGTGTCTCTCCCAGTAAACATCCCCTGAGGGGAGAACAAAGAAAGGAGCTCTTCTTCTTCTTAATCACAATTCAGCCCTTTCACCGCCGGCAGGCTCCATTTGCATTCTGCCACAGAAAGCCAAGATGAAAAGAAAGAGAAAGAGAGAGAGAGAGAGAGAGAGAGAGAGAGAGAGAGAGAGAGAGAGAGAAAAGCAGGCACAGGGTAGTAGCTGAGTAAAATAACTTAGGTGTTTGTGGCTGTTTGTTGGGCTTTCCCTAGTTACCAGCCTTATATAGCTGATGCTCCACCAGGCCCTGTCCCTCCTGACAGGCATATAGTGTTACAAGATGGCATGCCTGTACTATTCATGGCCACCCGCTCAACACTTGAGGTAAAAAGTGTCAGAAGGGGATCCAGTTCTCCCCCAGAAGCCTGTTAGATTTGGGGTCAGGTGTGTGGACTTCCCGCCTTTGAGTGCTGCCTGCGATTTGGCTTTAATATGTCTGATTGTTTACCAGCAGACCAGAGAGGTGAGGGCCCTGGGCGTGGGAGGGACAGGCGAGCTGCAGACTGGGCCCCTTGGTCTGGTTTCAGTAACGGGTGCTCACACCCAGCCTGAACACACTGATAAATCCTCAGGAAAACTGGAAAAGACTTTCCCATTTTTCCCCCTGACTTTTTATGATAATTCATATTTTCAAATGAAAGGGGAAAAAAGCCAAGAAGAAACTCTCAAATGAGCCAAAAAGGAAAAAAAAAAATTCTCTGAAAAGAATTTTAGGGGGAAAAGTTGTGCTATTTTAAAAAGCTTTGAGGGCTGTAAAGTGCCACGTTTTTCACACCTTCTCCATACTTTTTTTTCAGATTTTTTTAGTATGTTTAACATTTGTGAGATGACAGCCTTTTTGTATCTCAAACTGGATGCTTCAAGATTTGTAGGGAGGGGTTGGTGGTATTCACGTTCTCTTGTGAGAGAAAGTTTGTGCCCAAAGGCCCCTTCTTCCTGGGAACTGGTTAAACCCTCGCAGGCAGACCTGTCAGGTTTTACTGTGTCATTTGCCACCATTTTCAACATGCAAAAGTAACATGCAGTTAATGGTATGGGAATGAGACCACAGCCAGAACAGAAACCTCTCGTGACAACTTTTCAGCGACATTATCTTGTTCCTAGACTGTCTTGTCTTTTTCTTCCCCTTTCTGAAACCACTTATGAGATGCCAGTTTTCTCCCAACAATTAGATTAAGGATACAATGCTCTCACACACATGCATCACATGTGCACGCACGCGCACACTCACACACACTCACACACACACACACACACACAACTTTGGAAGTGCCATCTCTTCCAACAGCAGAGTGAATGATTTGAAACAGGGGCTTTTCCAATAGTCCTTGTGGCAGATTTCACTTTTAAGAGCAAAACTAACGGATATATTAGAAGTTGTATGCGAACATGTGACACAGATTCCTGATTTTTTTTTCTTTTTCCCAGAAGATTTACAGAATTTACAAAAAGGGATTATCCCTACACCTTCCACCCCTCCTATCTACCCCCATGACCAAAGCAATGAAGGATTTAGGCAGATTTACTTCAGTAAACACCTTTGGACACTTGGGGAGAAAGTGGGAGTCTGTTTGCAAAAGGAGGCTTTTGTTAAGTGAGGTACCGGGATAATGCTTTACCAGGCAGCTGTGATATTAACCTACCCAGCAATGCGGGAACACTCTTTAACTCTTTGAGTGCCTGGCCCCTTGCGCTCAGCAGATAAAATCCTGGCTCTCCAAAGACACTCAGAATTCTGGCTCTAGCAGTTTATTATTCAGACAAGTCTTATAGGCATGAAAACTGTTCAAGCTTTTAAAACAATGTGGTTTAATTAGATGAGGTGGACTTACATTGCTCATAAGCCCTCCAAATGGTGGTTTATAATTGGCAAGGAAAAAAAAGATAGAAAAAAGGAATCAAGGCAGCACATTAAAAATTCCAGGAAATATCTTTAGAAAAGCTATTTTCATTTCTAGCTTTTAAAATATTAGACTACAGTAGCTAGAGGGAATGAAGCAGCTGGGGCCTCTCTCCTTCCTATAAAAGACACCAGAAGTTTGTGATCAAGAAAGGGGCTTCAACTTGAAAGCCGTAAGAAGCCAGTTTGGACAGTGATATGATCTCAGCCTTCACATCTTTTCAAGGGGGAAATACTGCCTATCTGTCCAAACCTGGGAGGTCATGTGAACCTCAGAGTCAGGGCCTCAGGCTGGCCGTTACCAACTTGAGACTTTCCAAAGCAAGCAGAGAGACATTTATGAGGAAGGAGTTAATGGTTATTTTTTGCTGGGCACAAGAATAACTTTACAGGTGTTGCATTTGGGCTTAAATAAGATTGCCTTATTTAGTTTCGAAAAAAGAGTGTAGGTGTCAACATTCGAGCAGCCACAAATGTGTGAGAAAGTAAAGGGTATGAGACATGACGGAATTAAAGGTGTTTGCTATGTTGTTACACCGTGTGTCAGGCTGCAAGCTCCCTTTGTCACAGCCTCCTGGTGATTTGACAGCGCAGATCTACTTCCCTTCTAGGTGAGACAGCATTTTTAAACTGGAGTTATAAATATGGTACACCCTTCGAGTTGCACCCTGCCTCCCAAATCCGTGAATCCTATTTGAAAGCATCCTGCCCTAAGACACAATGAACAAATGCCCGTATACAAGGGGCCTGTGGGCTCAGGGGCCCGGGCAGCGCCAGCATCACAGTAGCTGGCATTGACTGTTGTTTGGCAAGAAGGTCCTCTGCCAAATCATCCAATAATTAAGTTTTATGTTATTTGTATGAACGACCAAGCATGCAGTATTCCTTTTCAAATCAAAGGGAGGCTTAAAATTACTTTTTGAACACTTTCAGACCATGGTCAGGTCACAGTTTGGGGGCTGAATTAAAATGATCTCATTCATGATCTAATTGAGGTTGGCAAAACCTTAGCAGTAGCAGGAGTACATAAATATAAATCAAAGACCAAAATTTAGCAAATCATATCATTTGCTAGAAATCTGCTCATGAATTATTCTCCGATTGCCAACCCAGAAGTTAAACTTTGTCTCCCCTCAGCAACAGTAACTGCGCATATTTTTTCAGGCTTCTGACAGGAAAGTTAGAGGAGCTGAAAAGAGAAAGGAGAAGGAAGATGATCACTGTGTCATCAGATATTGTGCGTTTGTGACCCAAGAAACTATGAGAGCTGATAAAGCCATGCACATTTACAGTGGGTGCTGCAGCCTTGGTTGGAAATTAATATGGGTTTCTAGAAACCAGACTTCGGAAGAGCAGGCAGCACAGAGAGACTAAGAGTGTAAGGGGAGCAAATGTTTCCAGAAGGGTCTGATTGTACTTTGCTTTCATTTTTCAATTGAGAAATGTAATCATCATAATGATTCATGATTATTTACAAATTTAGTACTGTTACTAAGCTGGGTCCAGGGATTGAGATTTGAAGTAGTGGTTAGAACTAGAAGACAACATGAAACTGTTAGTGTGCATATTCAAGTTACCTTTCATACTTTCTATCTTTTTAATTTAACACTGCTATAAAATTAAGACTCCAAATAACTTTTCCTATAATCTATGGGATTAAATGTCATATTCTATTGTGTCTAATCCATTTTTAAGTTGTTCTAAATTTTTCTTGGTTGCTGTGTGTGATTTCATCTTAAACCCACACTACACTTTACTATAAACTAGAAGAGGTCTAATTCTGCACTTGAATCTTTTGAAGTTAAAATTTTAAATCCTGTGTAAAAGAAGATATTCTTTTAATCAAACAGTAAACACGGAACTGGTCAGTTGGCGAACTTTATATATCACAAATATATGAAGGTATATTTTTAAATCTTCAGGATAAAGCAAGGTGAAAACATTTTAAAATAATCTCAGGTGAGAGAGGTAGATGACTACATTCTTTTGGGAATAGGTAGTCATTCCTGATTTCCTAAAATGTATTCTACATTAAAAAAAAAAACAACTGTAATGGATTCCTCTTTAATAGTTACATTGCCCATATGACAACATAGTGATTTTTGTTCTCTATATACTGTTTCTTATTTTTTATAGTAATTAACTCTAGGAAAGGTACTCCTGACAAGCAGAGAGCTACTCCCTCCCCCCAAAGAAGAAATAATCAGTAATAGATGAACAGATTAAAATATTGTGCTATATAAAATATGAGGGTTTTTTTCTCTCAAATGGATGAGTAAATTTCAAGGAATTCAGTGCCCAAGTGATCTATAAATGTAGCTTTCACTGTTTCTTAGTTTAAGAAAATATTTATTGTCTTGTATATCCAAGTAACTGTAATCAAAGAAATTGCAATTGCCTATTCTTGGAAGTACCTAAGTTTCTATTTTAGACACCATGCACATCAATGGAAGTGTTTCACATCATGAGAATTCTCAGTTTTAAGAGGTGAGGTTTATATATAAGGAACTCAGTAAGCTGTGTTTTCATAATAAATAGACCCATTAAGAGGGAAACATCTCTGAGCAAAATGGTTGTCCTCTAAAGATTTCCCATCACCTTTGCTCTGCTGATGGGAATTTGAAAACTAAATACAGCCCATATGCACACATTCCCACAGGCACACAAACACAAATGCACCCTAGGATCCAAACTCTGAGAATTTTCCTCTTTAACTTTCACTACAATCGTCTGGCTTGTGAATGAAATACACTTAAACAAAAATAGTAGAGGCGAGGAATTAATGTAGATTCTTGTTTAGTAGGATTTATTGTAGGGGAAAAATGTGTTCCCCATGCCACATGACTCTTATGAAACTTACACCTATTAATCTAAGCTTTAAGTGTATTATTTAGGATAAATTACTAGCTTTGTGTTTTGTAATGTTTTCCCCCATTTCCCTTCAGTATTACCAACCTTAACAGAGATTATCCTAAACTGATTGCAAATTGTTATGGTTTTAAAAACAGCATTCTGGAGTACTGAATAAAGATAGCATTTTAAAGTAGTGTTCACAATATTTAGAAGAAAAAAAGGGTGTGGAGAGATTTAAAACTATACTGAACACTTAGAAATGTGTGGAGTTTTATACTTGTGCAGATAAGTGCGAGGTAGCCTTGCCCTGTGAAACCAAGACCACAAATGATACGTGTCAGTAGGTTCTTTGATAGGGCTTCTGGCCACAGTGTTTTTGTGCTGTCAAACTGCTATGTTGAACAAACACCTCCTCTGGGACAGAGTGATAAATGCAGAGACAGGCTGGCTTCAACCAGTCTCAGCAACCTCCTCAACCACACCCCCACTCCCTGCCCACTTCCCACCTCCCACAATCCAGCCACCTCCCACCTCACTTTGCCCCTTTACCTGAAATTGACATTTATATAGAGTTGCCCAGGATTTTTTTAAGTGTCAGTGGTGAGTAATTGTTGATACTCCCCAAATCTTATGAATCAGTACTCTGAAACTGCAGGCAAAGTCCTTTTTCTGGCAGGCTTTATCTAGTCTTTTTAAATGAAACTGGACTGAGCTTCTAAACTTTTGCCAACTTGAACTTTTTCCACCTTTGCTTAATCACTTGAAAACCACTTGCTTTCCTTGTCTTTCCCCTAGTCGCTTGAGTTTTATTTTCTAATGTTCAAGCAATTACATTGTGCAACACAAACAAAATTTTGCCTTAAAAAATCTAAACACTGTTAGTTCCTACTTTTCACTTTCTAGAATTTTTTTAGGGGTAACATTTCAAATGTATCGTCAACTGGGTTTTTTTTTTTTCTTCTTTCTCGGAGCCATTATTCTCTGACTAAAACCTGTTTACTGGTGCCTTTGTGTGTGCATTTTTTCCCCCTGACATTAAATGAATTTCCATCTTCTACTCCTGCAATCTCTAAGAAATAGATAAACCATTATATTTTTTCCCTGCTCGTATTTTAAAGTGGTGATCCTGACAGCAGGACGATTATTGCACTTTATGTTTTAGTGGATGTTTGCTGTTGCTAGTTACAGCAACACTTATCATAAGACAGCAAGAAAAGAGTAGTCACTGGTAATTAAAGTAATGAAATATTCATTTACTCTACCTTTTCTGTAGTCTCACAAATTAGGCTGCTACATTTAATGCCTGCACTGCCTCTGTTTTTATTATAATGGCAGCTTTCGCATCTGCAATTAGGACTAATTCTGACAGTTACAATTTCTGAGGGATGGTAAACAGTGAACGAGATGTGCAGCAGAGGTATTACACGTGAAAAGCCCTTGTCTCTTTAACCTTGTTGTTTTTTTTTCTCGCAGAGGTTACCTTTTCCCGATGGTGCAAAATCGACTTGACATAACTGTTCATCAGTTTCAGGGTTTTCCCTGGAGGTATTTGCATCAAATCAGCCCAGTCAAGCTTCAAGTTGAAATTGGCAGGCCAGAAACTCACAGGGTAGAGACTGGAAAAGAGACAGCCAAAGTACAGGCAGCAAACTGACAGCAGCAGAGTGAAAGACAGAGGGGTTGGGGGAGGTTGAGATCCAGAGCTTTTCAACTTTAGTGTGGGGGGAAATCTCAGCTCCTCCTGTACTGATCTCAGCAGCATGGTATCCTGAAGGAGCTTGAAAGGTTGGGATTCACCACACCTTCAACAATTCTTACCACTAGGGCTCACCAGCCTTGCTCCGTGGGTTTGCTCTCACTTAATCTGATTGGATGCCTAAAGAGGAGTGGGCACACTTAATTAAACGGAAGGAAAGTTCCTAGGCACCTCCCCAGCACTTATTAAAGCTTGAAAGCCAAATCTCATGATCAGTGTTATAGGAGGAAATTAAGGTGGTTTGGGTTTTTTTCTGATTGTTAACTTGTAGGAAAGTGAACAATCCCTCTCTTTACCAGGTTTGTTTCCTCGGGGGTTCTCTTCTGAGCAGATTAAATGTTCACAGATACTAGAGCTCAGGGGACTGTCCATTAAAAAGCTAATGCATTTTGGCTAACAAAAATTCAGTACAAGTAGCAAAAATTATATTTGAAGAGATACTCCTTTGCATAACATGGGTTCGCCAGTTCTGTATGTCAAATAATGTCCCCTATCCTGATAACATAAGAACATGTATTAAGTTGTTTAAAAGGTCAAGAAGCATGGCAAAACCTTAAAATATCTATGATACTCAACTTTTAGTCTCAACAAGGTCACTTTAAGAAAAATTCCATGATTGCAAAACTTTTATAATTGCTTTTACAAAAAAAAACAAATATGAAAAGTGTTTCCTTTGCCTGAGAACATTTTTTCTCCTTGATGTCTTTTAAAAAATTGTCATCCTTCCCCGTCTCTTCTAACTTTGGAGTGGGAGGGGGCTGGTGTTTTGACTAGACAATTTAAAATCCTCCTCACTTTCCAAGTAGACTTGGGGGTCGAATAAGCCCTTGCTTTCAAACCATCTTCTAGCTCTGTGTATGACAGGCATTGGCTGATCTGCTGATGCCCATTCGACAGGCACTGTTGAACTAAAGTGGTGTGACGGCACAGTTTTGTTAAGCTGTGAACAAAGGGCTGAAGATGCCTTGCTGGCATCATCCATGTGCATATTGGCCTTGTCACAGTTTTGCTTGATTTAATGCTCTGTTTATTCCTAGATATTAAAACTTAAATTCTGAACAATATGTTTTCAAATACTACATACCAACTTTATTTTAAAAGCTTTAACTTTGAAGACCCTAGGGTTCATTTGCTCATCCAGTTTCTGTGTAGCCAGCATTAAAACACAGTTTTGGAAATAAATAGATTGCCAGTAGCCTCTTAGCTGTTATCCATTTAAAAATGGGATTCCAGTCTTTAAAAGTCTTATTAGGATAAAAGATTTATTTTTCTTTGATCATTGGTTGAAAGTCATTATTTATTTCCAACACTGGATTGTCACATAAATTCCTAAGGAAGAGTTACCTTGTGTGTACATAGTGCAGTCAGAGTAGACTTTTTAAAATGACAAATTATTAAAGAGATATTCAGTAATAAAAGAAAGCACTTACAAATACCAGTAAGCATAGGCACATCACCACTGACAGAAAAAAAAATCCAGGGAGTTTATGTTAAAGGGAACCCTATTTAGGAGATAGCAGCAGAATTAAGATTGAGACTTGAAAATGAAATAATTGTTATGAAAATCCCTGTTCCAGAGGCAACAGCTTGCCCATCAAAAGAAATCTTAAGTTTGGTACTAAATTTAGATTCCAGCGTCCCGTTGAATGTGTCTTGAGCTTTATCTGTGCTTGGTTTTTGTTCCCCCTCTGCCTCTCTTTCCACTCTTCAGGTTTGCTTCAAGTGTTTGCTAAGAGATTAGTTAGCAAGTTTATATTGAGGAGGTAGCCATGGGAGGCAGCTCTCTGCTTGAAGGAACGCGCAGTGGGTCAGAGTGAGAAGATACAGGGAGCTGAGACTGACTAAGGCCTGGGATCAGGTACTTTATTTTCTCTCAAAGACAAACTGCCCGTAGAAAGGTTGGTGGGCTGGCATCTGCCAGCAGGAGCACAGATGTTACCACTTTTAGAAACTTCCAAACAAGCATTATTGCTGGAACAACTTTATGAAAAAAAAATCTGCTGCCAGAATACTCCCTTTTCATTATGTAAAGAGGCTATAATTTGAGATATTCAAGGTTATTTTTACCTCCATTCATAAAACAGCATCTTTCTTGAGAGCTGTTACCAGTTAGGTGAGGAAGGTGGCAAAGGAGAGAAAAATACTCAGCAGCCTAAAAGTATTGCTGCTGCTAATAACCAGTGAGACTCCACTAAGAATCTGAAATAGAATCTCCAGGGTAAAACACATCTGCGTTTCTACCTGTAGTAACCGTGCTTTCTTAGCAGTGAGTGAAATGAATTAATGAATTGCCCATTTTTTTTTTCAGTGGTAGTTTTGCTCCATGTTCACTTATACCAAATAATTCCCATAGCCAGAAAGGATGATACAGGTAGGGGTGGCTAGGAGAGAATAAACCTTTATTGCTAGTTTTTACATCATGCATGAGAAAGACGCTTGCAAACAGCATAGATTACAAGACAGTCTGTGGCCTGTCCTCTTAGTTTCATGAGAAAATTTTGCCCAATCCCATGTGTATGAACAAGATTTAGACATGTAATCTCCAACCTGGAGAAGAGAGCTTTTAACATATTAATGGGGCAGATTCTTACTTAATATATGACGTGAATGTTGGCATCACTTTGGGGTTTCCTAATAATACTTTGTTAGCAACTGTTTATGAAAGAGACAAACAGCAGTCCATCCAAATAGTCCTCCTCCTCGAACCCCTATCTCGATATTAATGGCTTTGTCCTGTCAGCTCATAACATTCTATCTTTAAATTGCACTAAATGAAGCCATAACTCTAGATATGTTTTGTAACAAATCTGTGGCTGAGACTAACATGACTTCTCACCTTTTAATGAACTGTTCTAGTTTAGGATCTTCGAAGGAGTAGAGTGTAAAAAGAAGCAAAGCAGGAGATGAAGAGGTCTCGTAAATAGTTTCCTTTGAACATCCACAATTGCTTACATGGCCTTTTCCCCTTTTTTCCAGGCAGGCAGAAATGGCCTAGCCCAGGACTCATACAAGTGAGCACATTTCAGAACTACTCATTGGATGATTGGAGGGAGACAGAAACCCTACGATACCAATGCAGTGTATTAATGGAGAAAGTTCCTGAGATTGGGAGTGGGTGTGACATTAGGCTAGGGCATTCCTGAAGGGCTCTAATTCATGTGATAATAGTTAAGTGTAGATCTTCTAGCTATCAGTTAGCATAAGGTTTCATAAACAGGTACTGATGGCTCTTCCCCCCACCCCCCAACCCCACCATCCAATTTCTAGCTGAGTGAGGAACAGGCTCTGCTTCGTATAAATAAGATCTTTGAATTTATCTGCAATGAGGTACAGCTTTAATGATCTGTATCTGCAAGCCAGGAGCATGAATGTGATCTTATTGTATCATAGTGTAAAGACGAGATAGGCTAGCGCTACAGCACAACAGTGCATTGTGCCTGAGTGTCTGGAACAATCCTTCGATTTCCAAAGCAGCAATTCTTTCTTTTTCATCATTGTTTCTTTACCTCACTTGTATGCTCCTTGTGATACAGATCTGAGTGAGTTGTGCAAGCTTCAGACTTGCCATCCCCCAGCTCCCAGGCCTAGTACAGAGTAATTCATAAACTTACCATATTAGACTATCAGATTGAAACCAAGGGTTTCTACTGTGGTGGAATTGGAAAGCCCATTGTTTTGATTATCATTTCATCAGCCCCAACTGATACTAGTATGCTCAAGGAAAACATACTTCAGTTACAGTTGATTTTCAGATTCCAAAATGGTGCTGCAAAGCCTGTGCATCTCTAATTATATTTTATGCTAGGCTGTGCAATACCAAAATATACGCCGCAGCAATCAGTGAGTGAACAGTATCAATCAATTTGTAAACAGATGAAGTCACTCATTCCCAAACTGGTTTTCCAAAAACAATTACTAAATTACAATAGAAAAAAATTGTACAGTTACTGTATTTGTGTGCTGTGTTACAATCAACATACCAGGGAAACAAAACAATTTAATGCAGAAAAATCATCATTCATCTACATTATAATTGCTTCTTTTTCACATCTACAGGGCGGTTAATTAAAATTGTGATTAAATGCGGTCGCGCTGCCTAAGATGTCTTGCCCAAAACAGGTGGTACAGAATTTAAAAGTAAAAAAAATGTAATTAGCATTGGAAATTGAGAAATTGCCTGTAAGAATCAGTGTTAATTTCAGTCAGTGATGAGGTAATTTATAAATGAATGCAGTGGAGGCTGTGCAAATGCACAATTGCCTTCCTTGCCATTCTTAGCATTCTCAGCATGCAGGTGAAAATGTTTTCAAAATATTGAGGTAATTTGAAAATCAATCCATGCATTCTGTATCTTTTTTCTCCCATTTGTACCAAATGCTGAACAAATGCTGCCATAGATGGCACAATCCATCATTTTTTTACTTTCTAAAAGCAATGCTGCACATATTTTAGACCTACATTAAGAAATATAACAACACAAATTGCAAGCCTAAAATTGTTACATGGGTCAGGATTGTACACCTGAACATCTGACTAACAGGGATTTGGTTGGCTGTGAAATGCTCCCATCAATAAGATAGAGACCTGGAGGGAAATCTTTTCATGGTATAAGTAGTAGAAACAGAATGACTATTAACCCATCCAATAAATACTTGAGAATACATTTTTAAAGTTTAAGGAAGAAACAGAAAATTTATAATAAAGCTGATATTTTCCTTAGAATCTTAAACTGTAACTTTGTTATTCCCTCTAAAAACATCTAAAACCAGTTAATAAAGCTATCACTAGAAAAAATGTTTCCAGAAATTCACTGTTCTTCAATGTCATCTTTCCTTTCAACAAAAGTTACATCTGCAATTTTCTACAAAACATTATAGTATCAACTTAACATATTTCAAGCATTCTATTAACACATGAGTATATTTATAGATTAGATACTAGTTAAAAATTATTTCTATATTTTTACTATTAAACCACTAGGCTTTTAAAATCTCCTCTTCATTGAAGAAATATAACTTTCTGGTGCTTATTCTGGCCCTCTGAACAATATGAATTTAAAATATTTTAATAATGATTTGAGAAGATGGGGTTTGAGTATCTGGCTTGATACCACTGGAGTTAAGAGACTTTGTGGAGCTTTTTAAGCATCGTCTTCTATGTTTGGTATTCTGCAAAATGATCTCTCCATATAAAGCTCATCCTAAGAATTTGTTTATTTAATTGTGGCAGATCAATCTGATAATCAAATTCTCTCATGTAAAATATTCTATGTGTTTTTTTCTGTTTCAGGCAGAAATCAATAATTTCATTTCACTCTGAAGTCATGTTTTTGGTTAATACTGACTTTTGGGGGAGAGAGGTAAAAGTAAGGAATACTGTATCTCTGGGAGTGTCTTCTTCTTTTTTTTTTTTAAGACGGAGTTTCGCTCTTGCTACCCAGGCTGGAGTGCTATGGCGTGATCTCGGCTCATGGCAACCTCCGCCTCCTGGGTTCAGGCAATTCTCCTGCCTCAGCCTCCTGAGTAGCTGGGATTACAGGCATGCGCCACCATGCCCAGCTAATTTTTGTATTTTTAGAGGAGACTTTATTCATTCATTCATCCATTTTTAGAGACAGGGTCTCACTCTGTGGTTCAGACTAGAGTGCAGTGGCACCATCCTAGCTCACAGCAGCCTCAGATTCCTGAGCTCAGGGGATCTCTGAAAGTATCTTGCTCTCCTCTGATTTCAGGCCTGGTATTGGGCCTTCCCTCATGACCCTTTCTGATCGTTTTTAGGATACAAATAAAAAGTATAATTTAGAGGTGACAGCTCAGCTGGTTGTTCCAAGTGGCATGCCATCATTTCTCTCATATTTAAATCTGTTTCCCGTTTAATATTACAAGTAGAAATAAAATGAGACCTATAAATGGAGGAAACGGAAAGGTCACCAGATAACTCCATGAACCTTCTCTTTTCACCAGCTCTTACCTCCCACTAACTGTGATGACGACGATTTCATATTCCAGCAGTAACTTCACCTTTAGCAGGGGTGGGTGCAGACTTCATCAAAGAATGGCTTCCTGGTTTACCTTCAGGACCTGTAAATATAAGATCTGCAACCACATGGGACTTGGCTCAAATTTCAGCAGAGTGATGGGATGGGGAAGGTATTATGACATGCTCCAGGCTGCACTGGTTCTGAGTTTGCAAGGAGTCACAAGGGTTAGAGAATCACAGACATCAATAGAGCACCAGGATCTTCCTACCTCTTGAAATATTTGCAGTAGAACTCTTACCTCTTTATGTTTGGTTCATTGTGCCCTATGAGCTCAACAGGGCAATGTGGAGTTACTTGGGAGATTCCACCAATGTTATATAGATGTTCAGAATGACAGTGTCTTTTTATACAAGCTCCCCCTGCCAAGTGTCATCTCTGTACTCTTACAGGGTCATCAGGATTGTCAGAAAAGGCCTGGACTACATGCCTATCCCAGCATTAGATTGGCATTTCTTAAAGTCCTTTTTTGTTTAAAAGTTTGCCATGTGAGCTTAACTCAATTCATTCTGCTATTATTACAAGCATCACCTCTTTGAAGCTGATGTCAGATTCATGAAAGAAAAATGCATTTTCTTTTTCTACTCAGGGCTTTTTTCACCTTTATTCCTGAGGGTGATCAGAGCTTTGCGTTGTAAGAAAAAAAATTCTTCTCATTGCAACAGTAATTGAAAAGTATGTAATCAGGTCCTTTCTAGGCCTTTCTCTGGTATGTCAGCAGAAAATTGCAGTGTTTGTTCACTTTGCATTAATTATATACCTACTATGTGCAGGCTCTGTAGCTGAGGCTGTGATCAAAAAATGGATGCTAGAGACTGGGCCCCTGAGAAGCTTGCTGTGTAGAGGGAAATGGGGGTGCATTTAAGAAATGACGAAAATGTGGTAAGTGCCATAAAGAACTTTGTACCCAGTACAGAGAGAGTATAGATAATGGCACAACTAGATCTGGGAGCAGATGGTGAGGGGAGACTTCATGGCAGAGGTGACTTTTGAGGTGACTGTTGTCATAGGACATGGATTTCGCCAGCAAGTGAGGGCACGGCATGCTGGGCTGAGAGGGTGGCATGTACAACCCAGGAGAAAGTGTGAACAGTGCAGGCATTGTCAGCCAGCTGAGATGTGTGAAACACAGGGCATGAGCAAAGAGGATGAGCTTGATTTGAGTCTGCAAAGGTGGTCAGGGAGCAGAAGAATCTCCTATCCCATATTTTTGGCTTGTATCCAGTAAATAGGTGATGGTGAGCTTGCAAACCATGTTTTAAAGAAGAGTGACATAATCATATTTGTGTTTCAGTGACATGTCTCTGGCAACTGTATGAAAGATGATATTATCTAACGTTTGTTGAGTACTTAAACAGTGTGCTGGGACCTGTGCTAAGAATTTTGCCTGTCATCTGATGTTGCCCCGACAATAATACTGTGAAATGGGTACTATTATTTTAATACTATTTTTACTGATGAGGAAATTAAGGTTTAGAAAGGGCATGAGCCTGGAGTCAGGAAGAAAGTCTACAATGAAGTGTTACAGCAATTATGGAATTTCTAGAGTTACAGGCAACACAGGCAATAATGATCATTGACTTGAAGGACATTTGGAAAAGAAACTCCAGCATTTGATTCTGTTTCTCTGGGTGAATAGTGAGACTAAGTGGAGTATAAGGATGTTTATCCTCAACATTTATTCTTTCTTTCATCACTATGTCAGTTTGGAAAAAGAAAATAAAAAATGGTTGTCGATCCTCAAGAAACTAATTGTAGAATATGCTACCTCTTTTGGAGTTTGGAAAGAGATGGTTAACAGACAGCCCTTCAAAACAGTGGAATTTAGTAAACCCTGAAACACTCGCCTTGCTGATTAAATTCATGACATTAAGGCCTTCTTCGGCCTTATGAGGAAGCAGATGAAAATAATCCCTTTCCGATGACTATTTTCCCCCTTTTCTGAATTAACTCTTCTATTACCTAAGACTCACCAATCCTCAAACTTCTAAATTCTCCACACTGCCTTATCTCTGCCATCCCATGGCAAGCCCTAAAGCTGCTAACATTTTGTAACAACTATGTGACAAATTGTTGTGCTTTTATTCACATCGGACATCTTTGCCAGGCTTACTTGTTGTGTTTTCTGTTTGGCTGTGTCATGGGACCAAAGGTGCCTGCCTTTGTACAGCATGTCAAATCTGGTTAACATGCGACTATTTATCTTTAAAATCACTCCTGCACAATGGCAGCGGTGGGCCAGGCCACAGGGCTCCAAGCACGACCCAATTTTTTAGACCATCTTTTCTGCATATGGGGAGCACGTTGGAGAGCAGACAAGACATTCTGTGATTTGGGGAATCTCTTAGAGACAAATTGTAGAGTGCAAGTGCAGTGTAACTGGACTGCTGGGTGCCCAGTGAAGTGAGGAAAATCAGATACAGCACAGGCTGAAAGAATGAAGCAAGAATTCATATCTCTGTGCAGAACATGCACAATACTTTGCTCACATAGAGAGTTCACACATAGACAAAAGAATGTGTGCTTGTGGGTTATTTTCAGGGGATTCTATAGCCATAGTCTAAGCGTATATATTTGTACATAAGCTTTCTTTCTGCATTTTGTACTGGTAGATGTGTCTACAAGTGAACATGTAAACATGCGTATATGAGAAGACAATTTGCTGTTGCTGATTTAAGACATGGGAAAGGCCTCCTAGTTCACTGAGGCATTTCCCTCCTAATGTAGTAGAAGCAGAATCTTTTTGTTTTCTACAATAGTTTCAATAAAGGACTCTGTGTGTGTTTAAGGAAGACTCAGAGCCAGAGAGCGTCAAGTGCTGCAGTGAAAAATACTGAAGACTTTTTTTTCCATAAGACGGCTGCAAACTTTATAACCTAATTCACTCTGGATTTTCATTTCTCAATTGTTTCAAGGTGTCTTGGGGATGATTTGCCCTTAAATAACTAATTATCAACAAAGGAGAAAAGATAGCAATAAAAAATGTGATAAACCTGCATAGCATAATTTAACTAAAATGAAGGATTTCCTTGCTTGGAGTAGCTCAAGGACTGAACACAGCAACACTGTGTGATTTAAATGAAATGTTCAGAGTGGTCAATATAAATACATATGTAGACAAGTTATAGTATATGTGTATGTATATATTGAGTTACTTCTTGAATAGGCAGTTTTTCCTTTCTTTTTTCTTTTTCTTTCTTTTCTTTTCCGAGTGAAGGACCCAAGAGATTGCCTTTCACTTTGAAAACAATCTCTAATATCAGGAAAATGCGCTGTTTGTTTATGCGTACATGATGCAAGTTTGTCCGCCTGGGAACTGCAGCAAATGGGAGAAGTATGCATGGATTTCACAGGTAACAGGATTACGTGGGCACATAATTGATCCATTTGGAGAAAAAAAATGACAGTGCTCTAAAGATGCCTAGGCTTTGGAGATGGAGTTTATGAAACAGGCATTTGTAAATTCAAAGGAATCAATATGTCAATTTTATTACATCTCAGAACCAGCTGGGCATTAAAGGAACAGTAGCCTTTAAAAAAAATTATAGCTGCTTATTCCTACATTGTCTACCTTTCTTAAAGGCCCTAGAATTTAAGGAACTGAACTTAGAGATTTGTACCTTTTCAGAAATGAATTTACATTGTCCGAAGAGAACAATAATTTAACATTTTATCAGTTATCGACCTAACTATTTGAAACGTCTGCCTTATCATTACAATTGAAGTCTATTAATAGATATAGATAATATGCAGAATAGTGATTTTTCATATAGGTTGCACAGTCAAGGATTCATTGGAATTCATATTTGCATTGTGCTTTCCAACAGTCTAGATTTTTACCTCTTCACTGATGATGATAGGACACAATTTAAGAGCTAGCCTTTGGTTGTCCCACAGAATTGGGTCTGTGCATGTGTGAAATATTCCTATTTTATTAGAGTTTTTGACAATTTAAAAAGACCAAGCTATTATAAATTATTAAGTTCCTAAATAATAGGATTTGAACAACAGCCATAAGAGATGTGAATGGGATGGGAATTTAAGATATTATTTTAATATCTCAAAGAGGTTACACAACTAACGATGAAAGTTAGAAGCTCTCAATTGGTCCACACACCTGCCATGTGCTATCTGCTAGAGCCTGCAAGGTGAGCTGCTTCAGTGTTTCAGGTTCACATCTCCACCTCCCAGACTCCTGCTCCAAGAACATCTCTAGATCTATTTACTTGTAACAAACAGAGCCCAGTTCTCCTCTTTCCCCAAGGAGGCAAGATACTCAATACAATGAAAAGAACACAGGATTCAGACCCAAACAAATTTGCGTCTACATTCTGATTCTGCCATTTACTCTTGATTGTGCTCCTGGGTGTGTTTCTTAACCACTCTGAGCTTCAGTTCTTAATGCTTAAACATTGGGAGCAGTATTTGTTTTATGGAATCTTTGGGAGTATTACACAAAATTCTAAAGAAAGTGTCTGGAGCCTAGAAAATGCTCACTAAATTCTGATTATCACTGTTTCAAGGTGTGACTAATCAGGATACGAGAAACCCTACAATGGAGGTACTTCAGTTTCTGCTGAAACATTCTTAGAAAGAGGAAACAATTACCATAGTCTGAGATACTCACTGCTTTTTTTTTTTTTTTTTTTTTTTTGACTCTTTGGGGAGTACTTAAGAAAGGAAGAGAAAGGAAATAGTTGGCAGGGCTCAATGGCTCACACCTGTAATCCCAGCACTTTGGGAGGCTCAGCTGGGTGGATCACCTGAGGTCAGGAGTTTGAGATTAGCCTGGTCAACATGGTGAAACCCTGTCTCTACTAAAAAAATATAAAAAGTAGCTGGGCATAATGGTGCATGCGTGTAATCCCAGCTTCTGGGGTGGTGGGGGGTGCTGAAACAGGAGGATCACTTGAACCTGGGAGGCATAGGTTGCAGTGAGCTAAAATCATGCCTCTGCACTCCAACCTGGGCAACAGAGTGAGACTCCATGTCAAAAAAAAAGAAAAGAAATAATCATAGTGATTGGCATGCTATTCTACCTCTACATTTCCAGAAAATATACATGGTACTTTTTCTTACAGAAACAGCATCGCCCAAAAAAACAAAAATCCTGAAGGAACATATTCTGAGATGACTTTTGTCACAGCACTTAATCTGATTCCTATTTGTCTCCCCACAAATGTGTAAATGCCTTGAGGGCAGTCTTGCCCATCTCAGCTCAGGCCATGACATACAAACTCTTTTTGTTAAAGCAAAGCTTTACTGAATGCAGCAGGGATATTAAAGATTTAGTATACATTATCATATCTAGAAGAAAAGCTTTTGGTAACTTTATGTTAGATTCCCTACCACCATATTAACAATTTCTTGAAATTCACTTTGTGACAGCTATGTTATTTTGAATACTTGGGTGGGTTTTTTTTTTAAGTTTGTATTTAAATCAACTGGCTTTCTGCCTTTCCCAATGACACCTTTGAGACTTGGGAGTCAGGGAGGCAGAGAGGCAGTGTGGGTGCTCAAAAGAGTGTAGGCTTTGGACATCTGGGCTCAAATTTGGTTTCTGCTTTCATACCAGCATAAGACCTGTAGCAAATTGTTCAACCTGACTGCATCTCTGCTTCTCATAATAATTCTCATGTTACAGCACAGTTGTGAAGAAATACTGGTAATAGATGAAGTGCCAAAAGCATGTAGTAGGTGTTTAGTGTTCTGTCCCTCCCTCCATTGTTCTTTGTCACTTGAACATTCACTTTGGGTTGGCATTTAGTGAGCTCCTTCTGCCCATCAACAAGTCAGTCAACATTTAATACATACCATGGGTAGATATCACCCCTGTTCCAAATTTCATTATGAAAATTGGACTATTTTCTACTCAAGGAAATGAGCATGCAGAAGTACCTTCTGTACTTAGAATCACAATCATTTTAGCTATTTTCTGCTTAATCTGACTGTTTTTTTGTTCCCATCATCTTTTTTAGTGAAGCACTTTGGTATTTCTGCGATCCTTTGCCACCATTCTGTGCTTGGGTATCTCAAATCTCTCTTCTTCCCTGATCCTTTGAAGACATCATAAAAGAAGAAGCACAAGGTCTCTTGACTATATGTTTGCCATGCAACTGTGTGGATTGGTTAGTTAATAGAGTTGATTAAAACACTTTGTTTGATTCTGCTTAAGCATACCAGAAATACATTCAAAATCTACAGCTACAAAATGTAAAGAAGGTAGTCCAAATATAGTACTACATAATGAGGCTCCCTGTTGGTAGTATATAAAGCAGTTTAGAGTATAGCTTCAAATTCTAATGAAGATCATTTTAAATCTTGCACTGAATTGTGAATTTAAAATTCCCATGTTCTCCATAAGTATCTGAAGAGGGGCATGTAAATACCATAAGTGAATTAATTACTGCCTTAAGTTGGTAAAGTATGTGTGAATCCAAACTTTATTCTTGAACTTGCACTTCTCTTCCCAAGGTTTTTTGAACCATTTCCTATATGCTGAGTTCTGAGTACCTATTTAACTACTGAGGACATATAAAGAAGGTAGTTTTCTTTGCATGCATTAAATGTTTCAATCTCTGAAAATCACCACCACCACAACAAAAAGTCTGCCCAGCACCATCTATATGCACACAATAAAATTCCTAAAGCAGAGAAGATATATTTATAATCTGAAACTTATGAAAACATGACAAAATGTTACCTTCACTTTTGTGCCCCTTTTTTCCATTAACAGCATTAGTTTTTGTTGTTGTAGTTGTTGTTTTTCCTCTCTCTTTCTTTCCTTCTCTCTCTCTCTCTCTCTCTCTCTCTCTCTCTCTCTCTCTCTCTCTCTCTCTCAGAAGAAAAAAGCAAAGCGGCAAGGAATTCTTTCACTTTTGCTCATGTTTTGGTGCTGTAACACTGGGACCACTGAAGTTATTGGAAAACTTTTCGGAGCTGACTCTTCTGAAGTAAACCCAAGGCAAAGGGAAAATGGAGCTGCTCTTAGGCTCAACGGATGGCGCCCACATGGTGCCCACCCCAGCTCCTTCAGAGACTCCATAATTTCCACAGAAGGGCCAGAGGCCCTGCCAATATCTGCACATCATTGGCATGATAGACCATAACAGCTTCTTCTGAGCCGTTCCGGTCTATCGTGTCAATGCGTACTCGGGGAGTCCTCAGTGCACGGATCATTGACACGGCACTACATAACGGCTCCTTAGCAGCCATTATTGGGTATCAAGTCAATGCATACTCAGGGAGCCTTTATCGCACAGGCCTGCACAAGCAGACATGTTCCGAATACTAAAATTCCTTAGGAAAATTAGTCATTGCCCATGTGTGATAGCTGTTTTCCATTTTGAATTTTAACCATTTTGGGAAAAGAATGAGAATGGGAAATACCAGTGTAGTCTGAAAAGCCCTTAAAAAATGAGTGTGAAAGGTGTAAGGGCAGAGTGGACATGGGAAGACGATGAACTTGTCATTTTTTCCTTTCCATAGCTTCGTTTTATTGTGTCAAAGTCGTAGAAAGCACTTCACTTTCATTGGGGCTCTTTTTAGGCAGAGTACAGCCCAGAAAACTTTCTTTATGGCTCGGATATAAATCCCAGAAAACATAGTAGAAATGATGTCAGGATCTCTAACTATAAAATAATAGTGTTAGTAGTAAGTATCATTGTAATAACGTGGTAGAACTCTACACATCAAAAATATCACCTTTTATCATGATTTCTGTTGGTAGTCATCCCAGACGTTTAGTAAATAATATGTTGGATAGGAAAGGTTCTGTGAGGATCCAAATAATAATGAAAATGACAGTGGTGATATTAATAATAATATTACAGCTACCATTTATTGTATCATTATTATGTGGCAGGCATTTGTATACATTATCTCATTTAATTTTCTCAGCAGATGTGACAAATCAGGAAACGGTGGCTTAGCAAAGTTAAATAACTTGACTGATGTCAGGTAACCACTAAGTGACAGTGGTGGGATTTGAACTAGGTCTGGAGAGAGTCATGCTCTTACCATTGCATTGCCTCTACTTATCATCACTTTCAGGGAACTAGGGTTTTAGTCAGAATATCCCAACCCATTGTCTGCTTACTGATCAGGAAACTGAGGCAGGGTAATTTTAACAATTCCCCCAAATAATAAAGAGAGTCAGAGTGAATACCAGAAAGCAACAAGAGGCAAAAATGGCCTTTCTCTCTGACGACATGTTAACCACGAACAAGACTTGGGAATTTCAGAGCCTCTGTTTGTGTTTCAGAAGGAATGTCCACTGTTGTCATCAGTCATGAAAAGATTTCCTTGCACCAAATCAAAATGGTTCGAGTTTGCTGTTGTTGATATTTTTTTTTCCTTTTGTGTTCTGCTTACTGACTGACATCTGCTATCATGCTAAGCAGGTGTTCCTATGTAAACGAACGTGCCCTGTTTGTGTTTCGCCATCCTCGCTGCTGCGCACCCAAATGAGCAGCGTGATTAAGAATCCTGTAAATTTTTGAAAGGAAACGGATGGCTACCCTACTAGAACATAATTACACCGTTCCAACATCCGCAGCTCACTGCTGCAGCAGAGTTGGAGAACAGCAGAAATTAATAATATATAATAGCATCATTCTCGTAATTTATAAATGAAATAAAGTAGAGAGGAGATTCTGCTGATATGCATTTTCTCCTTAATTCTAAAAGACAAAGTATAGATTAGAATTTTAGTGGGGTGAAACCTGGCCAGCAGTCTCCCACTAGTTGCCTGATTCATGATAGGAATGTTTTTGCTTAGGGAAAAGAGCTAATATCTTTTATTAGGCCAGAGGAAAAAAATGAATAAACAAGGCCCTCTAAAGGCAATACTAAATAAAGGGGGTCTGAAAAAAATCTCTGTGGATTGTGTGCCCCACTGTATTTAAAAAGATATTATTAGTTTAAGACTTCAACGTGTGCTGCATTTTTTCTTTCATTATAATAACATATAACACCATAGGTCATCCCCTCTGAGAAAAAAGGGACTGATCAGTTAAAGATCTGGTCCAACATAAACTTTATGTTAAATAGCACTTGTGTAAATTCTAGAGATCTGCTGAACAACAATACATATATAGTTAACAATAATAGAGTAGATTTTGTGTTGTATGTTTTATCACAATAAAAAAGAACATTCATGCCATTTTAAAACATTATTTTGAGCACCCAGTACGTATTTATGCACAAAGGAGCCTCTTATTACAAATCATCGTTAGATTAAGGGAGTTGATGCTTTTAATCAACCATGCTGGAGAAAGAACAACACTTTCTAAAGAGGCAAATAAACTATATGTTAAAAGTAACCAGTGCATGCATTTCTCTGTCACATAGGGTTGTGGCAGGCAGTTTAGAAACTTTAATGTTTTCCTAATTTCACTTACCATGGGTAAGATGCCTGACAAATGGATGAGCGCAGTTGTTTCAAGAGTGTCTCCCGTGAGCCAATGCCCATCACACACACACACACACACACATACACACACACACACCAGCAATTATCCTTAAGAAAAATAATATTTATAGCATTTAAAGTCTTATTTAAGCAACTTTTTCTGCTTAATTCCAAAGAATGACAATACATTTTTTTTTAAAAGTCAACATGGATTTTCTTCCTTTAATTAACCTTAGAGAACATGAAAATACTATTTGCCTTTCAAGAGAAGCATGTCCATTTAAGATGCTTATTCATTTAAGCAGTATTCATTTAAAGGTCCCCTTGAGTATTACTCTATATGTTTTGATTTGGTTCAGAGAAAATAAATTCATTTAATAGATTTATTTCATTAACAGGTATTTGTTTAAGTGGGTTCCACGGTATTTAAATCTCCAAACAGTTTCCATTACTTCCTTAGTTCACTTACTTGCTCCATGTTGACTAATTTTAATAAGCCTAAGGTGCCTAGGGTCTTATTGAGTGTTCAGTTTGATCAATATGGTTAAATTAAAATTGTGCAAAATATAAGCATATGTACTCTAACAACACGGTGAAAAATGTGCTGTGCACTAAGCATTGATTGGTATGCTGTGAACACAGATATGTGGAGCTGGGTGGGCCTCTGAACTACCTGGAAACTACTACTCTCCTCCAAAGCTCCTCTGGCTTTATTAGACACATCCATGTCATCTCCCACCCATTCATAGAGACAGCAGAGCAGACGCCCCCATTGAAGTGGAAGGGGAAGGAGATTCATGTCAGGTGTTTTGCTTTTTTATTTAATGGAAAGCAGCATGTAAGGCTCACAATGAAATCCTATAGAAAGAAGAAAAGCTAAGGTTTTGTAAAAGTTCAGCTTTGAGTATTGCTGAAATGCTTTAGGTAATAAAGAATGCACACCCTTGTGCTTTTTCACAGAATATCTTTTTACTGTAATTATACTTAAATCTTAATCATTTGGTAACTTGAATTCTTTTTCAGAGATCTTACTTGTGAAGTTTGTTTTGGCATATTAGAAAACAAACAAAAACCAAAGCCAATCATATTTTTAAAGTATACCAAAATCAGCTTTGCCATTAGTACTGCATATGAAAACCTGATAGCTTTCTAACAAATTCATTGCTTTCTATGTAATTGTAAAGTTAAATAAATAACTGAATAATTTTTAGTGGATTCCTTTCAGTATGAATAAGTTTGTAGTTTCTATTCCTAAATCTATTTCTTAACCTTTCCCCTCTTCTCTTCTTTTTTCCCCTTTTTTTGCCTGTTTTATGGCAAGAACCCTTAATATTGAGTGTCAATCTTTTTTTTTTTTTTGGAGATGGAGTCTTGCTCTGTCACCCAGGCTGGAGTGCAATGGTGTGATCTCAGCTCACTGCAACCTCTGCCTCCTGGATTCAAGTGATTCTCTTGTCTCAGCCTCAAGTAGCTGGGGTTGCAGATGCCCACCAGCACACCCGGCTAATTTTTGTATTTTCAGTAGAGAGAGGGTTTTACCATGTTGGCCAGGCTGTTCTCGAAATCCTGACTTCATGATCTACCCACCTCAGCCTCCCTAAGTGCTGGGATTACATGCGTGAGGCACTGCGCCCAGCCTTAAGTGTCAATCTTTTTAAGCTTTTCAAAAATCAACCAAAATCACTTAGCAATCATAAGTATATATCATTCAAAATTGTTCCTGATGTGCTGGCTGTTAGGGCAGCTTCTTTTTCCTACCTGTTGTATGCCCTTGTACCTATCTTTCATCTTCTTGTTAAGTGATAGCTACCATCACAACACTGGCTTTCCTTGATAGCATGTCTTCCTGCATATCCAAAACTTAAGTTCACATGAGCAGAAGTTGATCTAATCAAAGGTAAATCAGAAGTTTAAAAAAAAATAGCAGAGAGATAAAAACATCAAAAATGTACATCTTGCAAGCAGTGACGTTGAATTTAGGAGAAGTGTGTTCTGTTGAGATCAAAATCATTTTCTAGTTTAAACTGACCATGTAAGTTTATAAGCGTAATAAAAATTTGAAGTTTTCTATCAAATTAAATACAGTGTTTGAGCTTCCTAACATTTAATAATACTGTCACCAATAAGCCTGCAAAATAAAATAATGTTTGAGCCCCCAAATCATCAGAAATATGTAGACCAATACAAGTTCAGAAGAATTGACTTTATTTTTGTAATTGGGCCAAGAAAAATACTTAGGTTTTTGTTTAGTTTTGTGTATATTAATCTTGATTTTTCCCAGTGTTTTGCATGTTTGGAGTTTTTCATATCAAAGGTACTGCTCTTTGTAAACAAGTGTAAGTTTATCCAGGCAGCTTCGCTTACACCCTTCCCTTATAATCAGATGTGAAAATTACACCCTCCCTTTTGGATACATGATAATTACACATTTCAACATGCAAGGAATTGTCTCTGTTTCAGTTGTTGGAATGAAAAAGCTGAGACACTCAGTAAAATATATTATTATATTAAAGATCATTTCCATAATTGTTTTCAGGATTTGTAATCAAAACCATGATCAAGGTAGTTTTAGTTTTAAAAAGAATACACATGGAAATAAGGAGAGGAAAAAATTAATTTCCAAATTCCACTTGAATGACCATTATTTTATTTTATGAAAACGCAATTGAGTAAAGTACATTATATTCTTTCTTCAAAAAAAAAAAACCTTCTGTATCTTATTTGACATTTTCTTTCTCCGTGTTCATTGAATTACCTGTTTTTTCAAGTAGACCAAAAAAAAATGTAGAAATACAGATTTTTGTGATCAAGGTGAAAAATTTAAGCAGAGGAGAGATATGAAGGAATCTTTTCAAGAAAAGATGTGTTTGTTTTTGTTGTTGGCAACAGTGCTTTTCAGACAAATATAATAGTTTTGTAAACTCAGGTAAGGCACCTCACTTCACAGTCAGATTTCTGGATTCATCTAGAGTATCACTCATATCATAGGTTAAAAATACATGTCACTATGGGTATAAAATAAACTGAAGCCTTAAAAATGCAGAGGTTTTGGCAAATAACACTAACTCAAAAATATCTCATATCTAATGAGAGGGTTTAAATCACTGATTCCTTTTCATTTTCTTAAGCTAAGAAGAAAAGGAAGAGAGAAGGCAGCATTGGATGGTTGATATTATGACTTCTTGAAACAGTTTATGGCATAAAGAAATAATTCCCCAACTCTTTATTTTTCCAAGTATTTAAATGTTTCTGCTCATCCAAACACTAGCATAGGTAAGTGAGGACACATATTTCATCTAGCCCAAATCTATTTTTTAAAAAGAATTCCTGCAGATTTTTTGCTTCTAAAAAATTACTCCAACCCAAATTTCTAAAAATTTTGATTTTTGGAATTAAATGTTAATACTGATTAGCACTTACCTATACATCTCTTCTATTTTAAAATCATTGCATAATCTGGCATTTATATTTAATTTTCTAAATCATTTTCCCTAGAGAGCATTCATATAATTTTAGAACTTGGAAGGAACCAGGATTTCAACTATACTCATCCCAGGGCTAGTTGGGTATGAGTAGAAAGTGAAACAGAGCTGGCAGAACCAGGATTTGAACCCCAGCCTTTTGACTCCAAGTCAGGGACAAGATGCGGTTTTAAATGTTAATTCTTTTTTATTGGTTTTCATATTGTGGCCCCAAGATCCACTGTCTAATTTTTGTGCTAAGTGACTCTTTACTCTGAAGGGCCAGGTTATAATTGCCATGTATGCCGAGAGTGAAGGGGTTGAGGACCGAAACACCCAGTATGCCCAGGTGGTGAGTTATTAGACTATGGAGCTGTAAGTTCTGAACTTCATGTTCTTTGGTTTTACTGCTCCTATGTTTTTTGACAGTTGCTTTTTAGGTGAGGTGTTTCATTTTCATAATTTCTGTACAGGCTGGGCAGAGAGTTCAGGAAATGTTCCACATTGTACTGACATTCCCCTGGCATTAAATGGGTTCCAACTTAAGTCCTGTTCCACTAAGCCTATTTTAGCACCGTAGAGAGGGTGATGAGAGGGAAGAGTCAGTGGAGGAGAAGACAGGAAAGTTGCCAGGAAGGAATTGAAAGGCATATGCTCCTGGCTCCATTGCCTGTGTCTGCCTTCACCACCTTTAGCTTGACAAGCAGTGGCCGTGGCCAATAGGAAAAGTTTTTGGTGGGAAAAATACAGAAGAAGCCATTCCTGATAGGGCTAAAACTAGTGTCTTTCACTAGTTTCCATCAGAGCGGGCTGACTGATCTGTGAAGATCTGGGATCATGACTCAGAAGAATCCTATACTTAATTCAGGAAATTTGGATTCCTGCCCCACCCAGCCTGCCTTCCAGTCTGAGCATGGCCTTGGACACATCCTTAACCTATCTGGGACTCACATCCCTAATGATAAAAAGCAGAGATTGGACAGAGGTTGCAAACTGGTGGCTGAGAGATGTGTTTGATTTGGCCCACACAGTATTTTAAATACATTTGAATTGGTTGCCAATATTTAAAAATTGGGCCATTTCACACACAAAAAAAAATTACGGATTTTCAGCTCCCCTGGGAATTTCAGAGGATCTGGTGTCTCAGGCCCAAATAGCTATATGGAAAGATCATGTGGAAACAGCTTTGAGTTTCATAAGAAAAATCAATCAACCTCCCTCACCTGCTTGGCCTGTGTAGCCATTTGAGTGTGGGACCCCAATTCTCTCCAAGACTCCTTTGAAGCTCTCGTTTTAGAATTCCAAATATGATCTGCTTCACTATAAGAAGTATACATAATCCATAGTGGTTTCTATGTCTATGGCAGAATGCTAAGGTATTTGTCTATACAGTCAGCATCAGGTAAAATTTGGAACTGTCTTAGGCCAAATAAATCAGCCCCATTTAGATCAAACACTGACTTTGAAATTTGACAATGGGAGGCAGGAATAGCTCAGTAAAGATGGCCTTTGAGGTAGTTACAAGAAAGATGATTTGGTCACTGACTCACTATTGTCTACACAGCAAACTGTATTTTGCAAATTATCCAAAAGTAGATTCTTTAAAACCGAAAGTGAATAATA
Source organism: Callithrix jacchus (assembly GCF_049354715.1). Classification (NCBI taxonomy): domain Eukaryota; kingdom Metazoa; phylum Chordata; class Mammalia; order Primates; family Cebidae; genus Callithrix; species Callithrix jacchus. Next base: position 85,879,362 of record NC_133507.1, read on the forward strand.
AGGGCCCTTCAGTTAACATTTTTTTCTCATCTCCCACTCTAAACTAACATCTTTATGAATATTGAGTTCATGAACTTTTTCTGTTCATGTAATTGCAAACAAATTATATTGGCCTGGGAACTGTTTGATCTTCAAAAGTAAAGGAATTACGTTGATTTTAAAAATTATACTTTTATAAACCATATTTCCAAATGTATTCACTTAAACACAAAAAACAACATTTGCAACTCATGGTTATAGAGTGTTTAATATTGTGCAAGGAACATTGAGCAAAATATGCCATGCGATCTTCACAGCAATTGTAGGACCTAGACAGAGAAGATGTTTAATACAAATGAGGAGTCTGAGACCCAGAAAGGTTGGAGGACTATTGGAAAATTGGCCTACTATTACTTGCTCAATATGAAAAAGAGCCAGGATTCAAATATACAACTTTTGGCTTCATATTTAATGTTTTCCATGCCATCACTATGCTTCCAGTGTCTTAGGGTTTGTGTGTGTGTGTGTGTGTGTGTGTGTGTCTGTATGTGTCTGTGTGTGTCTGTATGTGTCTGTGTGTCTGCATGTCTGTGTCTGTGTCTTACATAAACACTGACTTTTTCTCTCTGCGTGTCGTGAACAAGAATCGAGAGATTAAATGGGAATTGTTTCATGAATTGAGAACTGTTTCAATTTTTTCTAAGTCAATGAAGAATCCTTTTTGGTAGCTATTCTTAAGTGAATGCTGGATTTTTATTAAGGGAAGCTAACAGGTATATAAAGACACCTTTATATATAAACACACAGTCCATGGAAGCATATTGCAGGGAAGTTTAAGATGAAGCTTTACAAGGAAATAATGATATAGACAAGTGGAGGAGGGGCAAAAAAAGTCATAAAATAGGCAAGTAGAAGTTTCTGGAAAAATGAGGGTAGGGGAAGAGTATTGTAAATGTAAAAAGGTAGAAGGTAGAACCATTGAAAAAAAAGAAATATCAGATATATAAAGAGAAATAAATAGCAAGAAGACTCCATAGTAATTTAAGAAGTGAAAACTTTTAGGACAGAGGTAGGAGAGAAATGGGAAACACTGGAGAGGAAGTAATAATTAGGGAGTGTGGAAGAAGAACCTCCAGGCCAGAAATCTGAGCAAAGACTTGAGAAACATTGGTAAATGTGAAACATTGAAAGGGATGTTTTAAGGGATTCAGACATTAAAAGGAAAGCAAATTTTCATCACAACACCCCATGACGACAAGCTCAACACACTTGGATTATGAGAAAGGAAATTAACATGGTTAGAAGGAAAGAATAAAAATTAGTAAGAGAAATCTTTGGATGTCAATAGAGAAGAAGAAAAATGATATTAAAAGGAGAGAAGGCATGGGTGGAAAGTAGAACGAGATGAGAACCTATGGTAGGTGGAGGTAAAAAATGAAATGCGTCAAGAAAGATCATGACTGGGGCTGCCACACACTGCGGTGATGTAGACAGAGAAGCTATTCTCCAGGAAAGCTGCAAGTAAAAAGAAACCTTAAGCTGTATTGGGAGGGAACCCAGCGCAGCAAGGTGAGAGAGCAAGAGGTTACATTCTGCAAAAAGAGAACATGAACAGGGAGAAGGGGGGAAACAAGGGGAAAGAGAAAACAGCAAATCAAAGTTATGGAGCATACAGCATTGAAAGGAATGAGGCATTCTCTTGCAATTATTCATTTAAGCATACGGGTATTGGTGTCCCCTTTCTAAAACTGGATCCTCTCCCTTATTTCCCATTTTTCTATAACACTATTATACTATTATAATAAATTCACATGGAAAAGTACTTTACAAGGATGAGCAATTTTTTACTTTTAGAAATGTTTCAAAAGGGGAGGTAAACTTGGTGGTTATCTGTCTGAAGGATGACGCACTGTAGTGGTGTGTGAGAATGGGGCCAGAGGTAATCATCATTTTTGAAACTGTTCTTTCAACAAATTCATAATTCAAGTAAAGTAACTCATGTCCACACATTTATGGCAAAACACACTCTAGATATTAATTTACATTGCTTATACTAAAGATCTCTTGAGTTTTCAAAAAGTTCGATTTACAGATTTTTCACATCAAAGATTTTTTTTGTAGATTCTATGTTATAATCAAGTTGTCTGGACTCCTCAGTCTTTACCTTTATACTGTGTATACTCATTTATCTAGATTAATATACTTTCTTGCCCTGAATGTTCTAAAAGTGTACCCTTTGGGGCTGTAGAATTTAGACAGCTCCCTTCCCCAACTATTTCTAGTCTACCTTTTCAATTGAGTTAATATAATGGCTTTAGCAAAACAATTTCTATGTTGTAGTGAAAAAATGGGGTTAAATGTCATAACAGGCACAAGAAACAGGAGGAAATGAGAATTGTGTACTTTCAGTCACACCCTGGGCATGTGCTCAGGCCACATACAGCATGCAACCCTCCGGAGTGGGCTGTGTAACCTGGGGCACATATGAGGTCAGGGCACATAGAGGATTCATTGACTGAAGGTGATAGGCAATCCCTCTGCCACAAATGCAAACATTTTTTCATAAAAACCCAATGCAATTAGTTTTCTTCAATAATATACTTAATCTTTTCCTCCTTCCTTTCCCCTGTTTCTCCTCTTTTCCTCTATAAACAGTGGTCTTCGTCTAAGATCTCCAACTCCAAGGTATAGGTGCCTGGAAAGAAAAACAAAATCAATGTATTGTGGTACTAACAAGTAATGCTGTAATTATTAGAAAAAAAAATAGATTGAAGCAAGATACAAAATTCTCAAAAGTATATCTATATGAAAATCTTTGTACTTCTAGAGAGTATGTGAATGACTATATCTTTCATATCATGAAAGCAGATGCTTTTATGCAATCACCTTTAAAAAAAGAAACAAAATATCACAGTAGTGATGATGCCTATTTTACACAAGTAGGAAAACTAGCCAAATAGCTTTGGGAACATTTATTAGCCTTGTCCTTTAAAAAAAAAAACTTTTAGTATAGAGAGAAAATAGAGATGACAGGTAGGTGGCTAAGTAAGGTGACAGGATGGCATACAGCATTCCTATCAGAGCAGAAAGAATTTATAAGGGAGCTGCCACTTATAACATAATACGGCTAAGTTAGAATTGCAAACAGAGTAGGGGCCAAGCAACATTTGAAGAACAATTGTCCTTAAACATTCTTGTAATGCTAAGTCACTCATCTTTGTTTCCCACTTGCTTCCTAGAGTTAAGAAAAGTTCTTTCCTAACTTGGGTTGCTATGCAGAGATGTGAAATTTCATTGGCTCCAAATGCTTTTCTGTCTATTAGGGACTACTGGGAACCCTGCTAATGTGCATATTGATATACCCTGTAGCTTCAGAGATGATGAAAGAGCATATTACTTATTTCCACAACAACAAAGCTAAGAGAAATTTGAAAGCAGCCAGTTATTTTACCTGGGGACTTTCTCCCAGGTGACGAGGCTATGGAACCATGGAATTTAAATATGGGGGCCGTCCTATTTTCTAAAAATTTTTGTAGGGAGCCTTAATACCATTCCCAAGCAGAAATCAAATAAAATAAAAGACTATTGCTTTCATTTGCACTTATTTAGTCAACTATGCCTAAAATACGGAAAAGACATTATCATGCTCATTCAGAGTGTATTTTATTCGTTGTTTACTAGGCTGGACTGACATGATATGATTTGTGCTTTGCGGGGTCACAACAAGCTACTAGCAGGACAATTTGCTGAATCAAGAGGATGATTGTGTCTGGTGCCAGTCAGTCGCAATTAGGACCAGGATCAGGGAGGCCCGGGGCTTGTGCATCGTCTTGGGCAAGCTGCATAGAAATCAGCTCACCTGAAACTAATTGTCACAACAGAGACCTTATGCAAATGAGCCCTGGGGTTAGCGTGGGAAAAGAAAAACTGTCGCAAAGATAGGTGACCTGCTGAGCAGGGGGTCTGTTGCTGGGGAAATCTTTGTTCAATGAGTTTAAAAATGTTTTCATTGTTCAAAATCCACCCCCCCACACACACACAGAAAAAAGTAGCATACATACTCACTAAGAGTATGGCAAACACACTCATCTAAAATTCCAATAAAGCAGAAGCCTGCTTTGGAGAATGCAATAAATTGGGAGTCTATATACTTTATAAGGGCTACAGCAGGAGAATAATTTCCCTTTGCAAGGGCCTTTAAAGTTTAGGTGCTGCGGATTGCAGAGGGGCCTACCTTGAAAATTCACTTGCAAGGTCAGGCCTACTGCTAGTCTGGCAGGACCTGCATTGCCTTTTCTCCCTGCATTCCAGCAGTCCACCTCCATGCAGCCATGAGGGACGCCTGTGAACTAGACAAGAAAGGCCTAGTTTCTAATTGAGCTTTACTGTTATCTCAGGTAGAAGAGAAGGGCCAGGAGAGTTCTATATCACATAGCAAAAGAATCCCGGAAAGCAATGGCAGTTTTTTGAATTGTGGTTTCTCAGATACTCACAAATTCAAATGAAATGCAAGCATTGTGAAATTCCAGGAATGGTAACACAGCCCAAGTGGTAATAGATTGTAAAAATCTATCAAAAGGAAAGTAAAAATTATTTCTAAATTATGATTTACTTTGTTTTTAAATCCCCGAAAAATACATGTATACGTTGGAAATGTTTGATTTTATTATAGCACTCCTTTGAAATAATCTTTAGTATGTTCTACTTTAGAAAACCAGATGAAGAAAAGTTACTCAAAGGTAATGATAAACATTTTGATATGTTACTGTAACAAAATTGCCTTTAGGTTCTTCAGTTGATTTTTAGCTTTTCAATCTTGTTTTCCTAAAAACATGGGCAAAGATATTGATACTTCTTAGCTTTTCACTGAAGATTTCCCAGTGACATAGTTGATAATGTATATTCATACAGGAGTATAAATATAATATCAAGGATATGAAATTGAGTATTCTAAGCTTTTGCAGTAGCAGAGAGCACAGATAATTTTGTCGAATGATTTCAAAGAAAGAATAATTTGAATTTAAAAATGTAGGTGAGAGAAAAAGAAAGAAATTTCATTGCATTGGCGTTGAATACAAATGCTGTTTTGTTTGGCAAATTACTGGGCCTAAGAAAGTAAGTGTTTTTATTCTGTTTCCTTTAGGGCTGGATTGAAATTTGGACTTCTATCTGATAAGCAAGCTCAGGAATTAACTTGGTAGCCACTACAAAACCTAAAGAAAGTTAGGCTTAGAAGAAGTGCAATTTAATCACAAGTTAAATTAAAACACACACACACACACACACACACACACACACACACACAAAACTCTTTTGTCCCTTCACCACTGTCTGAAATAATTTCCACATATAGGAGACATTTCACAGTGGGTACGAAGTGCTCAGCTTTCACTCATCAAACTTTAATCGGAACTGCATTTTAGTTTTTGAATAAAGAACACTTAAAAAATTTAGATGCAAATTATTTTGCATTATTCATGCTCTAAGTGTCCTTGTAGATTTAAACACTTCTGAGGCCACCTTGATTCAAGTAATTACCTAGGCCCTCACTGCTCCGTCATGAATAAGGTATTTTGTACAAGTAAAGTAGGCACCCAATGAGCTTTTAAAGTGGCTTTACACTGAACTTGTGTATTGCTTCTTGTGCATGAGTGAGCCGAACATGCGTCGCAATCTGTCTCAGGTGGGAAACCCTGGCTGGGCATCCATGGGTGACGGGATGAAACCCGAGCTTCTCCTTCACACACATGCTCTTCCTTTGTCTCTACCTAAGAATGCTCCTGCTTGATTCTAGTAGTTGTTTTAAAAATTAAAGAAAGCAGTAGATTCCAGGAAAAGAGACAGGGAAAGCGACAGTGATTCCGCTTAACCCTTTCATCACCAGAGTTTATTGGAAATGCCCACTTTTCAGTCTGCCTCATCTCCATCAGCAAAGGCTTCCTTGTAAGGTAATAAGTCTTTCTGATTTTACATGGTTCTGTACATCTGTCTCCCCATCTGTCAGCCTAGCCTCCTGAGCTATCAGAGCTAGGTGCTACCTCCACCACAGTATTCACATGAAATGGAACAGGCTTCAAACTCGAAAACAGCTGAAGAATACTTACAATGGAAATGAAAGTGACCAGAGAGCATAAATCTGTAAGTTTATCCACACACACAAAAAGAGGGTTTGTAAGAGTTAAATGTAATTGGCTGAAGCTTATAGCTGGCGTTTGTTACAAAGTGCCCAAGCCTTTCCTTTCCAACTCCATGGCTTTGAAGAATTATAGGAATTTTATGATGTGCTGTTGGAGTTATACTGGCAGAGATTACAGAAAAGGGGTTAAAGTTGGTTTATGGTAGAAAAAAATTATGCAGAAACCAATAAAAATAAACACACTCAAGTAGACTAAACTTGCTGGGCTTTTAGTTTTAGTTTAACAAAGGAAGTTTAGATGAAAGTAAATGTTGCAGCTTTTAGAAAATTAGTTGACACTCATACTTGATCATCTTTACTACACAGCGGTATAATTAATATTTAAACATTCTAATAATGCAGCTTGCTTTGCATGCACTTTTCAGCCTCACAACAGTATATTTTATCTGGAATTGTGCTAGCATTTTCTTGGGTAGTGCCTATTTTCATAGAGTTAAATTTAAAATAGAGTAAGGCCTTAGCTCTTATTGCCAGCTAAACATCAATAGGAGAGTGAACAGGTTTCATACATCTACCAGACAGTTTATTATTAAGAACAATATTTATTTGAGATAATAGATAATATATAAATTTTGTTTCATTGCACCATGAATGTTTTTAAATGATCAGAATAGATTAAGTTTGAAAGTTGCGTTTGGCTGTTGTCCACTCACTCTTCAAAACAGGAGAATTTTGATGATGTAAATGCAGTGTGAAATCAGCAAGTGATACATGAAATATGGAACCCCCATGCCTGCCCATTCTTTGGGGCATCTGATTAACATAGTGAGGAATGTTTATTTTCAGTACCTAAAATTGTAGAATTTTGGGAGCATCTTCTGAATTGCAAAATCTGAATACCCAGGAACTTAGTGAAACAATAAAAACATAGAGAAGCAAGCTAATTGGGAGAAGCCTGAGCTAGTTTATTTTCCTGTGAGAAGTTTCTTCCTGTTCCAGTCTCAGGGCTGTAGGTGGTAGGCAAAAGTTGTTTCAGGTGCTGCCCTCAGCTCAGTCCCTTTGAAGAGTGCAAGGTGCCCAGTGTTCTTGATCTTCTAGTTTGAATGATGAGAAAGAGCATTCTACTTTTCCACCATCACTTAAGTGTCCTTTGAAAAATTTGCATGCACATATTTACTGCTCCTTCTTTTTAAGTGAGTAGGTGTGCTGAGCTTCAAGTCTATTTTGAGACTCAGCCCATGTTAACCCCTTGAGGCCCACTCCATGATAGGTATCTCCCTGTGGGAATCCTGTCATTTAGTGAAGCATGAAGCCATAATAGATCCACAGCCATGCCACCATTGGGGCATCTCATTTTGATTAATTCCCTGAAGCCTTTGGTGCTGTGGTTTGCACAAATCAAATGGTGCAAATGAGAACTATAAAATTAGGCAGGTTAAATTTCACAAGAAAGAAAAGATAAGCAGTAGAAAAAAATAGTGTAAAATATTACTACACAGAAGCAATATGTAAACTAACTTGCACACTGAAGGAACCACCAGATCTCAAGAAGTAGATATCAAAAAACAGTTTGCACTGGCTGTTTTATTTCCTTATGTCAGAAGGAAGTCAGTTTTTACAGATCCTTGGACATGATCATCTTTGTTTCTGATATTCAGAAACGGAACCAACAGTTTGGTGTCCATTTATTTTATTGTGCTTGTTTTTGAGAAAGGGAGTTAAATAAACTCAGCTTACAAATAACTGACAGCCCCTGGACTATTTGAAACCTGCTATTGAGGTGACAGAGATAAGTTGAACCCAACTGCTGTGACATGTATGGGTTTGACAGATAGGTAAGTCCAAGAGTGGACAAATTAAAAGCATTTTTCATATGCTAATCTCCACCTGCACAGGAATAATTTTTTTAAAGGAGGCAGCCTACTGGCAGAGTAAATTCGAGAGCTATCAGTAGTACATTACTTCTAGGAATTATGACATGAAAAAGTGAATAAGTACTTCTATGAGAAAAATCTGCTGTGGAATCTTAATTCCAGATGGGTGTCCAGACAGCAATGTGCCAACAATATTGTGGAAAGAAAAATGACATATATATATATACGTATACATACATATATATATACACACAAATGGCTTATAAACTTGAATAATAATTTCTTCCATATGTAATAGGTATAAAATTATATCTAAGGAGTTATTTTTTCAGTTGCATATAGAAATCAAAATGAAAACAATAGTCTACCTTGCTCTTCAGGTGTCAGTTACATGTGAGCTGCATAGTGAGTATAAGAGATAGTCAGGGATGTCAATCAGAACCTACAGATTAACCCACAGCAGTGAAATTTGAGATGGTTTATAACAAGTAGGTAACAGTTTCAGGCCTCTGTGAGAACGCATAAACTAAAACTTCATGCTGGGACAAAACAGGGCAGGACATTTGAGGTAGACAGTGAGAAAACCATACTTTTATTATGACAAAACCTCTCCCATACTTGTTAAAATATCACTGGGTTGTTATTAAATGCTCACCATTTCTCTAGATTTTATATTATTTTACAAAAAGCTTTTGGAGTTTCCTTTAATTTTGATAAACATTCAAATTTGTGCATAATTTCTGCACTTCAGCTTTGAATGATAGAAAATTCCCCATGCTTGTTGAGTTTCCTTTCAACTAAGAAAATAATTCTTATAATAAATAAAAATGTTACATTTCTTTCTTCCAATGTTATCAAGTTAATAAACCCTTACCTTAGTTTATAAATTTAAAATTTAGTAATATATTGAAATGAGAACCAAAATACCCCAAGAGAAATCTTAAACATCAAATAATAATGATCGTAATGAATGTATGGTGATGATTATGGATGGAAATGATGATCTCATGTAAGGTCCTATCTCTTTTTAATAAAGAGTCCTCAGGCTCAAAAAATTCAGGGTTAAAGCACCTATAACCAGATTAGAATCCTCAGTTGTTACATAGTACACTTTTAAGACCCATGAATTAAGTTATAATCAATGATTACAACACTGGTATTATTTACTAATGTACCCTTCTCTTCCAGGGTAGCAGAGACCGGTTTCTGACACCTTAGAACTCTTCATGTGCAAGAGAAAACTGAAATAATGCCAACATATTTAGGCACTAGGCAAAATGATTTGCTTTGGCTTTACCTACAGGGAAACCTGGGCAATGGTCATTAGACTTTTTTCATGGATAAGTCTGATACCATGTGACCAGGTGCTAACATGGAAAAGAGTTTGCATCACTAACATTCTTTGATTGGATAGCACATTAGGAGGTAGACAAGGGGACAGCATAGGAGACCCACCTCCGGGCCAGGAGAGGAGGACAGTGCCTGGAATGTCTGCAATGTGTTACTATTTTTGTCACACACACCTATGTGTGGCCATCCATCTGGTCTGAATCAATCAGCCTCAGCCCAGGGCTCTGCTCCTCTCCCAGCTGAAATAATACCCTTCTTTCCTCAGTGCTCTCTCTTCAAGAGGGGTGCTGCTCAGGACTGCCCAGGCAAGGCCAATTAAGAAGGCTCTGTATTTGCAAACACTGACCCAGGATTAGGCATTGGAGAAAATTTTCTTTAAATTTTCTATAAATTCTGCTCTCCTAGAAACAGTACTTGAGAAAACTAGATGAATCAGTAGAGAAATACTTGACCCCAGAAAGCAAAAGAATTATGCTACATTATTTTGTATACATATATTTTATTTTCTAAAGAAAATGTCCTTGCCTTGAATTTAAACCATGAATTGTTCTGCTGTTATATCCAAAGTAGATAAAGCCAGGGTGTGAGGCATTGGCCATGACTTAGCCTTAAGTATTTTCTTCAGCCACTTCACTTTGTTCCATGCTAAGTATTCAATTTCCCTGCACCTTGGTAACAACCCTACCCCTCTGCTTCTGGATAATATTCCTGACATTCCTCATGTGCACATCCTGTTCTCTGGCAGTCCCTTATCCATGCTGCCCCATCAGATTCCTGCATACCTGACAGCCTCTTGCTTGCAATTTCAACTACTAGACTATTGACCTCTATTGCTCATGCCTGCAATCCCAGCCCTTTGGGAGGCCAAGGTGGTAGGATGGCTGGAGCCCAGGAGTTTGAGACTAGCCTGGGCAACGTAGTGGGACCCTGTCTCTACCAAAAAGAGAATCGAGGTATTCATCAGTTAAGCCAGCCACGTTTTAGGACTACATAGCACTCTTCCCACAGAAGACCTCAAAACTTAATGACATAGGCTTTGGCAACTTCAATAACATGACATAAAACTACTCATTTTCCCTATCTGCCTAGTTTTCCATCACAGTGGGAAATACCACCCTATCGTGGACCTCCCAACCAGGAACCCCATGGTTATTTTTGTCTCACTGCTGTCTTTCTCACTCCCCACATCCAGTCTGTTACCAACCGTTGCTACTTTTTCTTTGCCAATGTTTCCTGAATCCACCCCTTTCCTTTCCATTCTCATAGTTGTGGTCTTAGTCTAGCCTTTGGCCATGGCCCGCTGAGGCTTTTCAGCCTTCTTCCCCCTCTCCCTCCACATTCATATATCAAATTCCAGCTTACTTTATTTAATAACACTGACAAAATTTTTTTTTCTTTTGTCTGTGTTTTTGGTCCATTCATTCTCTTTGAGCTCCATTGAGACTGCCAGCTGTTCTCTGGACTAGCTTCTAATGCTCACTTTATACATCTCACCTCTTCATCCAGCTACCTCCTAATTGTTCCAATCTTTTTTCTTTCTTTTTGGAGGTAAGCTCATCTGGCACTTCTTTTTTTCATCATTCTCACATTGCTTCAGAAACTCTTCTCAGGTTATACATGTTCCTGATACCCACCCCTCAAGGGCAGATTCTGACACTTTCTTTCTGTAGTCCTTCCTTTCCTTCCTTCCTTTCTGATGTAGCAAAGTGTCCCTTTTGTGAGCATGTCCAGATTCAAAACTTCCAGTTCCACCACTTGCTACCTATGACATTGGGCAGTTACCCAAGAGCACTGCACCTCAGCTTCCTCGTCTGTAAAATGGACTGTTGTGAAGAGTAATGAGATCATTTATTTAGAACACTGCTGGCACACAGTAAGCACTGTTAACATGTTTGCTATTAGTATTATTACCATATCTCAAAGGACAACTCCCCAATCACACCCCACTTCAATCACCATCATGCTGTGTGCCAAGGACAACATAACTGGGTTTTTAAAAATCTGGTTCTAACAGTAGTTTGTCTTAGAAATCAGGGCAAAGTTAATTGAAGACACCTGATATCAAACCAGGTAATAATGAAGACTTTAAATGCTTTTTGAGGATAATTATAAAGAACATTATGATGAGGATGATGAGGATGATGAAGAAAACATGGCCAAATCCTTCTTTGGGTTAATACTCTGCTTATGAAGCTATGTCTCTAGGAAACATAGAGTATTCCTCCTGAAATTAGTTTTTTCCCATTACATAGAAACATGTTATGCATAAGAAAATACATTGTGCAGTATGCATGAGATTTATTTTTCAGAAAGCAGAGAAATGGTAAGAATTTTAAGTGTTCTATATACTTATTTAGATCTCACATCAGGAGATAAAACAAATGAAAACTCTGACTTGTTAATAATTTACATTTTAGTGGAAAATTCATGCAAGCTGTTAAGATACCTCTAAGACCCAACACAGAAAATGCAAATAACTTATATCCACTGTGCACAGAAGAAAATTTGTCTGAAAAGAAAACAACATCAATTTTAAAAAATCCAAGTGATTTCAAGGGAATATTGACCATATTTACAGGCCTGTAATTATTTTTATTAATTTCAGATGTCTCTTTTGAAATATTCATGTAAATGATCTCTCCACTTATCAGGTGTTTCTTACAGAAAGTCCACTGGGCTACCTCACTACCTAGGAGGTGGCTTACAAATAGGGGATTTCTTTTCAGAAACCCACACCATTACTTTTCTCTAACAGCTTATGCAAAAGTTTCGTGGGGGAGGGAAAAACCCAAGCCAAAAAAAAAAGAGAGAGAGAGAAGAGTGTGCATGACAATAACTACCTCTGTCCCTTAGGTTTTTGTTCTTTTCATGTCATGGAACTTTTTAGCTGTGCTGCCTGGGTAACTGCTCTGGAAGGTTGGAATATCTGTTGTTGAAGGAGGTTTGTGATTGAGGGCCCTCTGACACAACCTTTTGTTGCATTGAGGTGTTTGATCCTCTTTCCCTTTCTTCTAAAACCAATCCCATCCCTTTAAAAAATGGATAACCAGCACTTCTTTTACTTATTGTCAGCTTTTGGAAAGTTACTCTGGGGGTTTGTAGAAGTTTAACTAGTTAACTCTTTGCATGCTGATGTCCTGTCACTGAATATTCTTCTCCTTTCTAAGCAGGAAGGCTTTTAATCGCTTATATCAGGTAACTACTGCTGTTATGCAGGCATAGCAAGTGAAACATATTAAGGTCCAGAAATAAAGTGTTTGTGTTCAAGGTCTTGAAATGTGAGAGTGATTGAGGCTTTGCAATGAGACACATTCTTATTTTCTTTTTGTCCTAAAACCGAAACATGTGAGAGTTATGACTCTGCCATTTGAAAAAAATATGATGATATACTAATTTTTCATTGAAGAACAACAGGCTTTGGTACTAAGTAAATGCAAAGGGTTACTTCAGTTCTGGGGTATATTACTAAATGGTGACAAAGAAAGAGAGCCTTAGAATGAAAAGTGTAGGGGTCTTGTTGCAGTCTGCTGACTAAATGCTGGAATATTTTTTCCCCAAAGAAGGGACATAACCCAGGCTCTAGGAAAGAAAAGAAGCTTAAGTGGATTATTTAACAAAAAAGCAACTTATGGCTTCTAGATAGTGACCTACATTCTGCACACAATAATGATGTTTTACGGTGGTGATAGGGTTAATAACCTAACATCATTCATGTAGTGTTTTTTGAAAATTGAATTTTACTGCTACAAAGTAAATGTAACAGCCCTCTGGAGACAATATTACAGGCACTTTATTGTTTGCTAAGCTGATGTCATCTTTCTACAGACTGACTTTAAAACAAAGGCAGAACATTTATTACAAATATCACTGTGTGAAAGGAAATCTACTGAAATATTGTTTAGAAGGTGAGCTGATAAAAAAGTATTAATACTTGGCTTTGATCATCTTACACTGTAAAGTTATGACTTCAAAATGCTTCTCATGTGATCTCTATTCAAGGCAAACTTCATTCTGGCAATTTCTACCCATGTCTCCATCATTATTTGCCCTCAAGTTGAAATACTTGTTTAAACTTCATGCGTGTTTTAAATACGTTTTTACTCTCTAAGGCAATTTCTTAACAGAGTTGATGAGTTTTTGAGAGAAAGAGATTAAATAGCATCTTTCAGAGATAATATATGTATGATTTTAAAAACAAAGTATGGAGATTAAGCTGTTTAGTTTATATAATGAACTTTCAAAATCACCTGTAAGTGGTGACTGCAAAGTTTGCAATTTAAATAAGCTGTTTCAGGCACTGCCAAGCAAGCATTCTGCATCACAGGTTGCTTGCAACTCAGAGGGTTCAGTCTCTGTTATCTGATGCACGTGTAATACAGCGTGAAGTTGTTTGTGGATCACACAGGAGCTTCTTAGAGCTTCATTTCCACACTGTAACCCTTGAAAATGTATCAAATGAGCAGACGCGCTTGGCTCTTCCTTACGAGGCACAAGTAATTTGTTTGTAAATCAGTTACCTTTCAAGAAAAGTTAAATTAGGGGAACTCTTGTTTCTTTGATGTTTTCCCTCTTAGAAAGCCAAAGAGCAAATTAATGATCATTTTGAAGTAATAATGATAATGAGGAAAATATAATTTAGTGAGCTACACTATCCCAAAATAACTTTTTCAGGTACAGCATATAAATAACAGCCCAAAGGACTGAAGTAGCCTGTTGGTGTTTTTCTAAGAAATTGATTTACGGCTCTGCCTTTGTCTCTGAAGTCTGGTTAGAAGGAAAACACAGGTCAAGGAAATTGGGTTAGGGGGAAAAAGTCTGTTATGGGCTAGGTGTAGAATACTATGAATAGTGACTAATTGGGAGTCTGTAGCACTCAGATCAGTGTAAGGCTCAGTACTGGCTGATGATATTTGTATCAGTCAAAAAATGAAGCTGGATACATCTTCGTGTGCTCTTTGAAGGCACTGTGTTAGTTGGTGAATTGGCCGTGCCCAGGAGAAAGCTACCAGTAGTACTATGATTGTGATTAAACCAGGAGCTGAACTGCAATGTTTTAAAATTTTATTTTGCTAACAAGCATACTTCTGTATAGAAAAATCATTTTTAAAAAAACAACTGTTTGTAACATTTTACTGTAAATCTGTCTTTGATTTTTTTGGGAAGCTATTTTATATTCACTCAATTCATTATTATATTTGACAAATATTAGCTACTTACCATGTGCCAGCACCAAAAGTTCAAGGTGAGTTCTCACAGAGCCTTACAGATTAGTGTCAGAAAGAACTCTTTTGCAAGGGTCAGAATATGACATATTGTGAGTATTCAAGAAACGTTTGTTGAGTGACTGATAGAATGAATTGAGGAATGATCAAGGTGAGTTCTTGATTTGTTATATGGACAAGGAGGAACTGAGAGTTTCTCTGCTTGAACAGGTCAGTAAAACTATAAGAAAGGACATGCTTAAGCCGGACTTAAAAAAAACACCTGAGTGGCATGTAGCATGTGAATATGAACAGAAATGGGCCACTAGTAGTAGAAACAGCATCCCAGAATATGGTCTGAGTTTTAGCAGCACAGCCCATTTCTGATTCCTGCACTCCTCAAAGCCACTTTAAGAATTTGGTCTTTGCCCTTCTCTCCCCAACCTGTTGTACTGTAATACACACATGCATTTGTGTGCGTTTACACACACACACACACACACACACACACACACACACACGTACGTGCTCACTCCGTCATTGAAATTCAAGTGTCCACCTCCTCAAGAATCAAAGCATCTCCTAAAAGAAAAGAAATGGCATGCCCATTCCTCCCTTTTGTCCATAAAACTCACATTTGAGTGGTCTACAATGATTCCTCATTTTTTGGACAAAACATTGTTCTTAAGCATCAGACACAAAAGAAAAAAAGGAAAGAGGAGCAGGTAATATTTAAACCACCCATTATTCTTATAATGAAAGGATTTTTCAAATATCAAGATGAACTTGTTTTATTAAATTATTAAAGTTACTTTTGTCTCCAACTTAGCAACAAGTCATAAATGGGACACTCAAAACAGGCCAATGTGGGACAGTTCCAACTGTATGAGGCCTTGTGTCATTACCTCCATAAATGGAATCGAGCTTCCCTTCTTCTGCAGCTATCCATTTCCCTGCCTTTGATTCCCCACTCTGCGTTCTCTCCGGCAGGCCTTTCCTCTCTCCTCTATCTAGCCACTCTATGGGCAGATGTGCCTCCTTTTCCATTTGCCAGATCCTCCCTACCCAGATCTTCCAAACTACTCCCCTTTGAAGTCTCTATTACCAATACAATCACTTTTGTTTCCCTTCCATCCCCTCTCACCGCTCCAGTTTCCTCTCCCTAACCCCATTAGTTACATCTGCTGCCCCTACCATTCAGCCTGTGTTAAATCGTAATGCGCTTGACATAACTTCAGTTTGTCTGCTAAGTACTCAATCAGCACGCAGTGCTTCTTCTGATTTGTAGGAAAGGGGGCAAGACTGAGTAAGCTGGTTCAAAATTCTCTGAGTGATTCAGCTCTGCCCAATTAGCACAACCAAAGTGGGAAATTAACAACTAATAATAATTAAATAAATGGGTTTTAGTTGTGAATATAAATCCCACAGACTGGGTTCCTGATGCCTGGGGTAGACACTGTATGCTTCATATGGTGGTCAGATGGCTCAGAGAGTGCAGAGGTGGATGAATGAAGGGGAGTGTGTCAATAACTGTAATATTTATTAGTTGACTGGGATTCTTTCCCTGGAATTCATTAATGGATTTTTTTTTAAAGAATCTGCAAACCACCAGAAATTGCATGTAACATTTAGTATATTGATGCATTTTTCCTGGGTAGTGGGTCCATACGTTTAAGCAGATTCTTAAAAGGCTCTATATCTCCCCCCTATCCCACCTCACCAAAAAAAGGTTAAGAATCACTGCTCTAAGTGAAGACACCTATTTGGTCTATGTTTCCCTGTGGTCGGCTTTTTCCCCCCCGGCCCATTTTAACATTCCACGTGATTTGAGCAGTTCAGAGAGTAGAAACATAGGGTTTTAAAGGCAAAATTTACCTTCTTTAAGAGGAAAAATACTTAAACCACCTACCAGGTTATACAATTCGCATTTAAAAAATTATTTTAGTTTTACCACAATTCAAAGACAGGCCTTTTTTTTTTTAATTTAACAATGGGCATAATCACACATCTGAACATAAGAATTAGTTTTATGCAGTACCATAGAAAACCAAAATCTTGAGGAACACTTTCAAAACAACCAGAGAAAAATAAACCATTCCTTATGTCAGTCTTGTTAGGGAGGGATTAAGAAACTGGCAATTATTTTGGCGACCTTAATTGTTGCGCGGCAGGAAAATATGTAATTAGAGCACGTTCCCAGGCCTGCACACCTGCAGCACATCCTACAGCATAATGTCAGCTTTCAGTGCCCGTCGGTGCCAGGTTCTAGCACAACCAGTCACAGTGATGCTCTGAGAACATTTCGGACTCATGTACTGTGGCTTCTGTGTATGAAAGAAGCAGGCATTTACACTACCACACAATGGAGTGCATTGCTGCAACACTGGTTTCATTATTTTCTGACGCCTACCTTCAGCACTGCCCTGGTTTACTCCGTTTGAGGTTTTATTGTTACGGTATAATAGTCCTGTACATTTTTGAAATTCCCTTATTATTCAGCTTATTAATACAGTACTGACTTGATTATCAGGCTGCAGTTGCGCAGCGGAAGATTCAGCGCATTAGCTAAGTCAGAAGCTGAGTAAATTCTTGGTATAATGAGAACAATCATTTGACATTTTTTTATGTAGAAAGATGGGCCATGGTAGTTCTCTATATAGTTGCATTTTGGAATTCACTCTATATTCCCTATATGTTGTTGAGTATTCGTTTTTCATATAAAGAAAGCTTAAAATGTGTTCTCACTAATTTGAAAGTGTTTCAGGGTATGGGAGGACTCCATCATGATTCTCATTAGCTTTTTTCTTCTTTTTCTTTTATTGGCTTTCTCAACAAAAAGAAACTCTGATGTTAGAAAAAGTAGTGAAAATGAAGAAACGATATGCATGAAGCCTGTTTTTCAGATAATTCCATCATCTGGCATAGTGATAGTTAACAGACTTTCCCCCCCTAAGGGAGATACACTGTATTTTGCTATCTGACATGTTGTCATATATAAAGAAATCAATTGGTAATTAAATGATGCACCTTGTGAAGATGACAAAAGGCATTTGGTTGCGAAAAGAGAACTGGGTTTTGAGGGGTTTGTAATGAAGGCCTAATGACTATTCATAAGAGATTTTCAGTCCGTTGATCCACTTGACTGGAAAGTTCTGCCCTGGAGAGTTAGTGCTGTCAGTTTCTCTCACCTCAGAAAGCTGCCGCAATCGACGGTGTAGAGGATGAGCGAGAAATTATCTAGTAGTTGCTCTAGGCCTGTCTTAGGTCACGTGCAGAAGGCACATCTGGCTTCCTGTAGGTACAACCTCAGGATATAAACTTTGACTAATTTTTAAACTATAAATATGTACGAGTGACACTGAATAAGTTACCTTTTATTCATATTTCCTTTATTTTAGAACGCATGCAAGTGGTGCGGGAAGCTGCCATTTTGGCCTTATTTTTCTTCCAATTTTAACTGCTACACATTTGCTTGTTAAGCTAAGAGTGACTGTTTATGAAAGTTGTCAGGGACCAAATGATAACAGTCTCCTTATGTGAAGTCCGACAACTGTACCTTTGCAGAGAATATGCCAAAGTTGCCCTGCAGGAAGGTCAGCTGAGACAAATACAGAGTATATGATTGTGTACGCCTCCTGGTGGGTGTTTATTGCCCTATTTGGCAAAAGGCAGTAAGATATCAAAATGTGCATACATAGGACTGGATGCAAGGCTGCTACCACATCAAGACGATCTCTAGAACTGCAGGACATTGTCCCTCTAGTGTCTCCATCAACACAATCACAAAAACTACGATGAAAATTCATGCATTCAAAACAGAGCAGTTACTGTCCACTGTGGGCCAGACATCGTCCTAGTTTCAGTCCTCATAGTTTATTGAGAAACAGACAAACAAGAAAACAGTTACATTACAACATGGAAAGAGTTATGGTTGAGTTGCATAATAACCCAGAGTCTTAGCATCCGGGAAAAGGTTTTCTGAGAACCGTTGGGGTCCATAAGTGAGGTAAAGATTTCTTACACGAGTTACTGTTTCCATTGTCAGAGCCAAATGAGCTAGTGAAAAGGTGAGTTGGATAAGTGAGTGCCTCTTTTGTATGTGGAATCTCAACAGAACAGTAGTGGCCAGCGGTTTCTGTACATATTTACTTTTGGAAAGTGCTTCTCCATGTTATCTTATCAAGAAGCTCACCTAATCAAAGGTAAACACATTTCTCGCCTCATTAAGGCTTGTTTTATGGCCACTTCGATGTCGTGTTTGAGGTGGAACTATCTGTCACGGTCCTTGTCTAGAATGTATGTAAAAGAAATTTCATGGAAACTGGGGAGGTTTTAATCTCTCAATATCAAAATAATTTAATGCATAACATATATCTGAGAAGATGTCACTGATGATTTCTACTTGTGTATTGTGTTTACTGAGTTTTGCTGACACATTTGCTAGAGCTGTCAAGGTGGACCAAATGAATGGACAGATGCCAAAAAAACAATTATGCTTATTAATGTACATTGATTGCTTGTTTAGGTTATAAAATAAATTAAAAAATACATTAGTATTTAAACCCTTTTATAGCTGAGCTAATGATTGCTTGTAACATAGTGTCTAGTAAAGAATATTCTATAATACCTGTAAAGCCCAGCTATGTTATCTAATTAGTAGACTTTAAGTGGCTATAATTATGGAATTGAATAGTTGCCTTTCTAAATAATCAAATGGTAGATTTAAATATATAAAGATGTTGACTTGATTATTTAATATTTGTAGCAAAGACAAACCACCTAAATAGAGAGATTAATTCCACATCAGTGCAACATTAAAAGGGAGAGAGGATGCCAAGAATCCCATTAATTTGGGATATAAGTGTCTGAAATTTCCTCAAAACATTTACACCAAGGAATACCAACAAGACAATATCAAGCAGCTTTCCCTAAGGATAGAGAGGTAAGGCAAACATGATTTTAAACTGCACAATATCACACAATAAAACTAAGGACAGTGTGTTCCACCAGATCAGCAATTTATTGAGCTACAAGTTTCTAGACTAAGTAAGCGTTTTGTATATATATGAGCTCCCTGACCTCTTTTCCCAGGTTCCCTGAGCCTCAGTATCCACTCTTTCCTTTACCACGAATCCATGTTTTCTCTTCCTTCCTTCCTTCCTTCTTTCTTTTGAGACAGGGTCTCACTCTGGCACCCAGGCTGGAGTACAATGGCATGATTATGATCCACTGAAACCTTGATCTACTGGGCTCAAGCCATCCTCCTGCATTAGCGTCCCAAGCAGCTTGGACCACATGCGTGCACCACCATGCCCAGCTAATTATTTTTATTTTTTGTAGAGACAGGGTTTTACTATGTCACCCAAACTGGTCTTAAATTCCTGAGCTCAAGTGATCCTCACACCTCAGCCTCCCAAAGTGCTGGGATTACAAGTGTGAGCCACCGCACCCAGCCCATGTTTTCAGTAACAATGGTGCTACTTGAAACCATGGCATGTCACATGTATATTATTTTATTTCACCAGGTGTTTAAGTGAGATAACCCTGGTGCCAAGAAAGCTGCAGTATTTGCTTAGTTAAATGGCCAATGTGGCAGAGAAGAGGTAACCTCTTTTTTTTTTCTCTTATGATTTACTTTGGCTATTACTTTTGAAACATACATGTTATATTCCCCAATTATATCTCATTACATCCTTCACAGGCTGTCCAAGAATTTCCATACTTCTAACAAAAACTTTGGTTGACTGGGTTTATATAGTTTTTCCATTCCTTGCCCTATTTCTTTCAAGGCCTTTGAGTCAGAAGCATTCAGTGCCATGTATGATAGCCACCATCCACTTTGCCCTTTTAACTTTTGGGAGTTACTTCTGACCATAGTACAACTGCTCAGAAGGGCTTTTTCACAAATTGTTTACCATGGCAGTTGCTACCCTATTGGGCATTGCATTCAGAACACATAAGCAGAGAGTAATGGTGTCAGTCTAACAAATAATGTGTACAATTTTTTAAAATGCTGAATTTACCAAGTCCCCATATTATGTTTTCACACTGCTCTTTTAGAAACTGTGCTAATACAATACTCCTATAAACCGATCTTGGTCCTGGCAGGCCCTATTGGAACTAATGGGGCCTGACAGTTCTTCAGTTAAAAATTATACATGAGGGTCACTTTCCCTTAAATTATCTATTGTATGCCAGCTGTTCACAACTGCACTGCTTCACTTTCTTTGCAGTGCTAGAAATGTCTAATTTTCTCATAATATCCATAGCAACTATTCTCATGGAGGGCATTGAAGTTAGTAAGACTTCAAACACACCTTCACGGAAATCATGCTAGAGTTGCATTTTCCATTTTCTTTAATTTTATTTTTTTGGTTGTGAAAAATGTTTAGATGGCTCATTTTGCCGGTTTCATGCCATAGCACTTGAGTTATATCATAATTTCTCATTTGCTGCACAACTTTATTCTATTTTTATGCTCCTAAATGACGCAGCTCTAAGTACCAGTGAGTGGCACTTCCGTGCTGAGAGTGCTATCAAAGGCAACCTCAGACAGATAAAACTCCTGGGTTTTTTGTTTTCTTTTTTTTTTTTTTTTTTTGCTGGGGAGGGGAGAAGCAGAGTCATCACCAAGGGCCTTCTTTTGTTTTTCGGGCATATTAAAACTATATAACCAACAGAACCATTTAAAAGGAAGAAAAACATCACTCAAGTTCCATGTCTGAATGAGGGCTCTCTTCTCAAATGCTCCTCATTACTCCAGAGCAGTTATCTTTGGATTATAATTAAAATGAAGCGCTTTTTTTTCTTTTATGCTTCTTTTTTCCCAGAATGCCTCAAGTGAAGCATGCCTCCCAAAGTTATTACACCTCTTTACCAAGAAGTGCTGGGATTTTAATAAGCCTGTCCCCACTCCTTACCCTGTACAGAGGAACGGATGGCAAAGAGTGCATGTGGTACAAAGGTTACAGATTCGGTGATATTTTCTGCTTTTATTGGTAAAAATGGGGAGGTGGGTGGAGGATTTCCTTTAATTATGAAGTAAGTGTGATGCTAGTAGTTATTTCTGTAACCTGGTGAAAATGCTGCATATTTCAGGCCTAATTTTTAGCATATGTTACCATGTGTGTAATAAAATGGTGATCTGTGCTCTCTGAATCTTTTGGCTGTTAAGGAGCACTCCGATTATAACTAGTTGCTGTAGAAACCTGGTCATCCAGATGCTTATCAAGAATGCATTATTATTTTTTAAACCTTGGTGGAGAAGCCACAGACTGCCACACTTGGGCAAGGTCACATATCAGTAGAAGCGACAAGTCTTTCCCCTTTCCATTGTGTGATCGTCCGGGGACTGGGGGCATTAATATGCAACGGTTCTGTTTTTCTTTCAGAAGGACTTGTAAACTCTTTAAACAGAGGCACACAGTTGCAATTGTTGCGGTACTGAGTGGGTGTATAGAAGCTAGGGCTGCAGCCTTGTCCAGTTGCAGATAGAATAAAACTGACAATGATGCAATGGGCCTGGCATGTAGACAACTCTGTGGGATGGATGAATGGTGCGTCTCTCGCTGTCCCTCCGGTGGTGGTAGGCCCTGTAATAGCTAGCGTAGGAAGGGTGGTGAAAATTGATATGCACTATTACTACATGTATAAAATTTAACACTGGGGCCATTGCACAGGTGGGGGGTTCCTGTTTATTGATTTTTATGACTTTGTTAGAACATGCACTTAATGCTTTTATACTCCAGGAGCTCTGGGAGGGCTCACCTTAGGTAATAAACCTTTCCGTACTTTGCAATCGCTCACAATTTACATGGGGACTCGCATTATCCAGTACAAAGCCCAGCATCCCCCTTCTATTTGGTTTAAGGAGTGTGACACAAAAAAAAAAAAAAGCAAAGAAAATAACTATAGCACTTACTTTGAATTTTTAAAAAACCTGTCCACTCCTGCTAGGAAAATGGCCCCTAATTCTAATTACTCATATTTTCAAGAAAAATTAGTCACACAAACTTATGTTATGTGTTGTCTCAGAGGTTGAAAGCAAATCAGGTTTCCAATAAGACAGTACATCAAACAAAGTAGCATGTTCTTGATGCCGATGACTTTTTTTTAGAATTATGGTTGGACATTTTTGGCAGACAGATTGTCTTTTGCTCTATCAAAATGACAGTTTCTTTTGTAACTGCAACATTCATAATTAGAAGGAGAGAAGCAATCTGCCCAATTTAATATACTAAAAGAAGTTTAGAGTCTCTGCTAGTAATTTCATTATTTTTAAATTTGAATTAATTGACTTAAAATAATACAGTTAAGAAGTATAACCAGCAGGATTATGGAGAAAGGTTTCTTTTTTCTTAAAAAACAGTGCTCTCAGTATTATACTTAAGACGAGATTGAAATTTTCTTTTTACGCCAGGTGCCCCATTCTAAGATTCAGAGCAGGAATGTGAATATTCGTCCTTGCAGTGGAGCTGAGAGAAGTTGTAGGGCAAATCCTGGGAACAAGGTCACTTTAAACAAAAAGTTCTCCAAGTTTCCCATGCTTCTGAGGCTAGCTGGGCTTAATTAAAGTCAATGGATGACCAAAAAAAATAAATAAATAAATGAAAAGAGAGAGAAAGAAAAGAAAATGAAAGAACAACCACCCACCCCACATTAGTCTCTTTCTAGGCTTAGTTGACATCGCATACCTTAGCTGTTGATGTTCCAGCTCTTTACATAGAGCAAGAATAATATTTCTTAAATTCCTTAACAAAACCGATGTGTCCATGCTTTAATCAGTCTTCCCCATTCCACATCTCTAACCTTCATCACTTAGGTGGCACTCACCCATACCGCCACAACAAAAACAAAGCCAGAATTACATTCAGAATGAAATCATCATACATAGCAACCTTGCTCAGGATGTGACCTTTGGGTTTGAGCAACTCTGTTTTATGCAGCCCTGGCCAACCTTAACCTTTCCTGTTGGCTCAGAGGGTACTCTTTCTTCATGTTTTCTTCGGGATCTCTTCTTACAGGACCCAGTATGTTGCATGCCTATGATACGCAAGGCCAAAAGTTTCGGAGTGTTAAAATCTACGAGGCTGTTTTCCTCTATGAGAGAATGAAGCCTGCACTCATTTTAAAGAATACATACGTAGCAAGATCTCTTTTTACCCTTCCTGTATAATTTTGGTCATGCTCAACTGCAAAGGAAACCAGTTCTTTTTCGCTGTTACCTTATTTTGTACCTTAGCTGATTGTCATCTTTACATGAGCGTCAGATATGAATGTGACAAAGATTTTTTAAAAATAATAACAACCAGTGCTTTACGAGTTGTTAAGTGTTTTTCTCTCCCACAAGAAATTACAACACAAAGTGCCCTATATATTTTTTTGGTATGTTGATAAGACAGCAGGAAATTTTTTAACCCTCCAAACTTTCTGATTATACGCTGTGTTCTAAATTTACACAGGCAATGTTCCCAGTCCCACACTCCTTTACAAGTATATCATTCCAGACCTGCAAGTGAGAAGGTAAATTTCCCCATGGCAGTTCTGAAATCTGACTTCAGGCTAAGAGGTCATGGACTCAGAGGGCTGATTGTACTAGACACCTACATTTCAAAATATCTTCTAGTATTTTACTAGTTCCTTCTGTCCTTTTTGCAGTCCTGTGTTCTACAGAAGTGACATTGTGTTTCCTTTTTATTTATCTTACTGTTAGTTGTATATCAAAACATATACACATTTATATAACCCAAGGAGCCAGGGATTAAAGCACAATATTTCTTAACACAGCTTCCTCTAAGATCTCCAATAGCTACCTAATGCTTAAAGCTTGGGCTGACATGAGTTATAAGGTTATATTAGCTTTATAGATATTTGTTTGTGTATATGCTCTGTTTATATGTGTAATACATATATGTGTGGCTTATGGCTATGTTGACATGTTATTTTCTATGTGTTCATTTTTTATAAATAGCAGGCAAGCAGACGTTTCACCTCACACCTCACTCTTGTCTCTCTCATTCAAAAAATACTGCAAGATTTCCATTCTAAATTAAATACATCCGAGGTTACGTCTTTTATCAATTCTTTATTCTTGGTATCTCAAAATTCTGGTCTTCTTCCTTTGTCTCAAAAAGGGAAACTGCTGAAAGCATTTCCACCTGGATGTTTAAATTATTTAAGTTGCAGGAACCAGACCTTTTCCCTCCTGAGTAGTTGTGGGTTTTAAAGGCTAAAATTGCTTCATCATGCCAAAGTGAAAGTATGCATAAATTATTTAGTTAAACCTGAGAAAATACAGACTTTTCCCAGTGATCTTTCAAGGGCTGCCTACTTAAATTTCAGAAGAATGGGCAAGATTATTTTTTTCTCCTGGAAAATTGAAGCATCTGCTGTGTCTTCTATCAGTTAAAATGTGAACAAAATTACAAAATGATAATTTTTTGAAGACCAAGCTTCATAATATCCAATATATTTGTATCATTCCAAGGTGAATATTGTGGTAATCAATCAATACCAGGAAGAATCCTCCAGCTGGTGAGAATTACAAACCCTCTCTCAATGTATTCTTATGAAAATCAGGCAACTTGTTATAGGTCTTTCCCTGATGCCAAGCTAAAGACTGGGGAGCATTTCTGATTAAATTTCTAGTCATCCAGAGTTTGTACTTCAGTTACAAAAGTAGAAAGTAAGGTAATTTTTAGATGTTATAAAAACTTTATTGACATTTTTAATTTGTTTTTTTCTTTACCTTTATATCAGTAAATAACATACCAGAAAAGTGTGAAGTCGTGTGGTGGTGGTGGTGATTGGGGTGTGTGTGTGTGTGTGTGTGTGTGTGTATAAAACATAGATAGTAAAGTAGCAATGAAAAGAGCCCAGAAATATAGGCAATAGAGGGCCAATTTCAAGTTTTTGTAGCGTAATGCACTCGGTTTCCCATGTATATTACAGAATCTACCACATTATATATCTGATCTCTAAATTGGCCTTAGTATAAATGCTCCAAGTACATTCTCATGACTAAGAAAAGAATGATATTTTTAATTGAATACTTATCCTCAAATCCTGAAAGAAGCATGAATTGGGACAGGACAAAATGTCAACAAAAAAGTACTTATATAAGTTATTTAGTATACAGCTGTCTGTTCATTTGTAGAATCCATTTGAATTTTGTGTTCAGAGAAATTGGGAGATGAGAGTAAATATGGGGGGGAGATTGGTGTGAAAATTTGGTGAGTTTTTATTAAAAAAATAAAAATTTAAAAAACCTTCTAAGCAAAATAAAACCTGTTCAATTCACACATGATGGATGTCACTGATCCCATTAATACCCATTACACACTAGGTCCTCTTCCTTATATCCAGCTTGCTTTCTCTCCAAATTTCAGTGTAGTTGCTCTTGACTTTGCCTTTGTTCTCCTCTCCTCCTTCTCAATTATGCCAAGGCACAGTCATGTCCACTAAACCAGATGGGCAAAGATTTCATACTGACACCACCACACTCTGTTAAATTGTTAAAAATCCTATTTTGGCGTTTGTTTGCTTACTTAGATTTGTACCCCCGAGGTGATGAAAAGAGCACAGATAGAATCTAGAGACAAATAGGATCCGGAGTCAGGAATCGGATCCAGATTCTAACACAAGGTCATATGGGGAAAAGTCAGCTAAAATTTCTGGGATTCAATTTACTAATCTATAAAACCATCCTCATAATAATTGTTCCCCCCTTCAAAGGACTGTTAAGAGGAGCAAGTGGGAAAATGTCTATTAACAGACTCTGCTGTCAGTAGATTAATGCATAAATCCAGTTATTATTATATAAGCAAAATGTTCTTTTAAATGTAGAAGAAAGGGTTTTGAAGGCACACATGAGATTCTTGAAACAGAGACATTATAGAAAGTCTACAGGGATGAAAAATGCATTTTCTTCTACATGCATTTCTCTTGCCGGAGGTAAATGCAGCCCTTTGGGGGATGCTGCTCTGGCCAGGACCGTGGTAGAGAGCTCTGACTCTTGACAGTGAGAGTTGGAACAATTCAGAAAAGACAGGAGGGAAACTTCAAGGTCAGGTGACTTCTTTCTAACTGCAGCAGGTTCTCAGATCCCTAGGCTGGCCCACGATGAGAGAACAGTCAGCAAAGAGTCTGGCACAGTAAGCCTAAGTCTCAGTGTCATCTGATTGTGAAATCTGCTTGTGTGCATTCTCATACAGTACCAGAGCTTAAGCCCTGGTCACTGTACAGATGAATGTGCAAGAGCAGGATTTAAGACCAAGGGGTTGTTTTGGACTAAGGAAGAAAAATTCATTAGAGTTACTTCAAGGAAATCTATTGAATAATCTCACCAAATACATTAATGCCATCAATTATTGTGTTTCACGTATTTTTTTTTACACCAGATACACAGTATATTGAAGAATTTGTGAAAGTCCCCTATGTGAGTCAGTATTACCCGTGATAGGAGTAATCAGGACTGGCCCAAGAAAGAAAGCAATGAGAATTTATAAATTTGTCCAATTCTCACCACAGTTGCTTGAAGAAAATTGAAATGAAAGAAGCCAAAAAGGGATTTATGAATATTTTTTAAAGCTTAAAAAGCCCACATACTTATCATTGAATTGTCTGCTTATGATAGGAGCTGGAAGAGTCCCTTATATCCACTCAACTGTGCTTACATTTTAAATGGTTGTTTTCCTTTCTCTTACACTACTGCAAGAGAAAGGAAATGCCTAGGCAAATAAACTCTGTTAAAATAACTTTACGGTTGTGACACAGTTTGACAAAAGCAAAGGAAATTCAGAGTCACTGCTCACACTCTATCCTCAGCTGATTCCAACTGTGGAAAATGAAGTGCTTAAAAAAAAACAATGGAACAAACTTGGGATGGATTCAGTCTTGGTCTTCGAGGCAGGCTTCTTAAATGTTGAATATCTGAGTTCTTATAAGAGTTGCAATGTACGTATTCACCATAAATCTGGTCAGAGTTAAAGAAGAGTATTTGGTTAAGTAGTGCTTGCAAAATATGTTGTCATATTTTTTTAAGATTATGTGATTCTAAGTCAAAGCTGTAACTTCTTGGGGGTCAATAACTTACCTGGAGATATACTCTAAGTAGTAATAATGGCTTCTTGGGATTAGGCAAGATATTAAACTTACCTATTTTC
The DNA here is from genome assembly GCF_049354715.1 of Callithrix jacchus. NCBI lineage: Eukaryota > Metazoa > Chordata > Mammalia > Primates > Cebidae > Callithrix > Callithrix jacchus. The sequence continues at coordinate 85,907,065 of NC_133507.1, forward strand.
AATGATCCTGTAAGTACTATTGCAGGAGGGATGTGGGGGAGGGAGAGAGAGAGGAGAGAAACATTTTGACCAAAATTCCACATTCACTATTGCTATGCAAATCATAAACCTAACAGAGAGGTGATATATCATTTTTATTAAACTTATGCTGCACAAATAGTGTTTACATAGAAGAGTATAAAGTTAATTCCCTCCCGGGAAGCATTTCTAAAAAATATAAATTGTATTTTCAGAGTTAATCAATTTGTTTTTTCTCTTTTGGCATTTTAATTGAAGCTTCCAAACCGTATGCTTCCTCAAAGTATCAGAAGGCAAATATCAGTCGTGCAGTTTTAAAATCAACTCTTAATTTTCTTTCAATGAAGTAGCAGATAGTCAGCCTGTAAATTTTACCTATATTACTATGGAGCTGCAGCGCTATAAATTCAAAACAGTGTGCAGGTTGGTGGAAATTGAGGTCCAGGCAGCAAGGCATGTCCATAAACTTTTCTCAGGTTATTGGAACAGAACGAATCAAAAGCGGTTCCTGGTTGTATGATATTCTCTTTTGATAGAGCAGGCTGCTTGTTGTTAGCAATCCAAGTGCAGAGGTTAGTCAGAGCAGAATGTAATTTCTAGCAATCTGACAGACCTGCGGATTGAAGCGGCAGGTTTTCCCTTCCGATTTCAGGGAATTGCTTCTTACTGTGACAAATGATTAGCTGTTATCTCTGACTGAATTTGATTTCTACAAGCAGCTGAGTCAGGTAACTTTGCAGCGTTTGAGGGGGTTTTTTACAGGAAATGAAATCGGCTCCCTAGTCATATGTGGACCAAATGAAATCTTCTCTGTCAGGGCAAAATTGTGCTTTTGGTTAATTGAAGGCAGATTTAGCATAGACAGTGTGTGTGGTGATGTGTGTGCCGGGAGTGTGTGTGATGCTCTGATGTAG
>NC_133507.1:85912996-85917996 GCF_049354715.1 Callithrix jacchus
CATCAGAAGAGCTGCACATTTTAATGTTCACACTGCCCCTGACTCAGCTGGTAACCTCCAGCAAATCATCTCACCACAGTTTTTGTCCTTTTCCTGAAGAAAGCTGAATTTGGTTTCATAATCACTGTTTGCTAAAGAAGACAGTCCCATGAATGGTCCAAAGCAAGGCCAGCTCTCAAAACAGCCACAAGCTCTGAGTCAAGGCATCCACCTTTATTCTAATCAGGAAGGGAAGATATAAAGTTTCAATATCAGCCTTCACCTTGCACTGAATCTAACAGGATCTTACTCTTAGCCACTTTCCACTACCTGGTAACCTAAAAGCGAGGAAAAGCAAGGATTTGGATTTTAAAGATGTACTTGTTATAGGTGTTCATGGCTTTTGTTAGCATTGTTGTTTTTTAGGTGTGCGGTGTTAGTGGAGTGGAAGGGGGAGCTGTGTTGCTTTTAGTTTGTCATTTAGGAAGTTAAAGTTAGTAGGGTTTCAGTTTGCATTTAAAAAATTAGAATGGTAATGAGCAAGGTGCCAGAAGGAAATAACAAAGCACATTTTCCTGAATAGCTCTCCCTGTCTTCTGTGTTCATATTCCACTCAGAGTTCCCAACCTGGCTTCCTCTCTGGCCTGCTCCCTTCTGAGGTGCAGTGTAGAAGTTCATTCTCAGGATTTTCTCAGTTTGCGGGACGAGATGCTGCCGACTGGGCGAAGGGCAGTTATGCCAGCTCAGTGTAGTGCGGCTGTCTTACCCCAGGGCGCACAGGCTGAGAGCTGAGCCAGTTTCTCTTTCTGAGGCTGCTTCACGTCTTCTCAGGGATTTCCAAGGCACGGACGTTCATTTGCCTAAAACTCTCTTAAACTGCCTGACTAAAAAAAAATAAATACCTAAGTACGACATAAGCGGTGCACCCACGCAGGATAATTAGGATTGATGTGCTCTTTTAGAGGCACCAGATCCTCAACCTCCCCTTCCTAGTGGCATTTCTCACCTGCTCATGTGGTGCCCACCTGTGGCTTGCTGGCAGTGCCACTGCCTGCAAGCGGGGAGATTTCCAAGTTCAAAATGAAGGCCCGATTTTACATGGTGGAACGCTATAGGACTGTGTGGAGCTCTGTGAAGGAGTTAAGGATGACATGAAGTCCTAGTTTGTGTCACTGCTCCCTTGTTTATGTTCTTTCCTCGACTATTCCCACGCCCCCTCTCCAGATTTTGCATGGCTTTTATAGCCTCTAGTAATTATATCAGCAGCATGGAGTCTATTTTTATCTCTTCTGAATGTGTGCAACATAAATGTCAAAAACCATAAAGGCCCTTTTTAGCATGTACCTTGCGTGCACAGTTTGAAAAGTGTGATGCAGCATTCAGAGAGATGTTGCATTTTGAGGTGAGACAGATGAAAAATGGAAAACTCAATTTTACCACTTAGCTGCGTGAACTTTCAGTAAGTCCTTTATCATCTTGAACGTTTAGCGTTTTCTTCTGTAAAATGGAATCCTGCTGCCTACCTCATAGGGCGGCAGCACGGAACCTCGTTTAGTGTCTGGGATGCCCCCCTTCCACAGCAGGTGCCCCCAAACTCCTAAACTACATATTTCATGCTTAAACATCGTGACCTTTCAATGCCCTCTGTTGCCCTTTATCAAACTTAGAAACCATAAAAATAAAATCTTACCAGATCAAGATGACTACTGCAAGTCACCATAGGATTGTCTCAAAATTGGCATGTGAAAGAATGATACAGAAATCACTGTTACCAAAAACTGCTTGCACATTTGGCTAATAATTATAGTAATACCTAGCATTTTTACTGAGCACTTTCTGGGAGCCGGTTTCTGGGTGTTTTACATGTAACCTTCCCAGCCACCCAGTGATCCAGTGGATAGATATCATTCTTGTCCTCCACTAAATAAAGGAGGACATGGAGGCAGTTTAGATAACGTACAAAAAGTCACAAATTAGGAAGTTAGAGAGCTGGAATTCAAATAGGAGCATCCTGATCCCAGAACCTGCAGAAACATATGATATCTACCGGGCAGGAGCATTCACATGGCTGAGCTGCCCCAGCTTCAAGGCAAGGTCGTTTCCTCTCTTTGCACTCCCTATTTAGAGTTGGGCCCTGAAGGAGGCCAGATGGGCCCGTCAGAAGGGCATGCAAAGCTGCAGTCCCTTAGTCAGCTATAAGTTAGGGGTCATCGTGGTTCAAGGGGGAACATGGCCTCAGCATGTTCAGGTGGTCCAGTGTCATGGTACAGTTTTTATGGCTCATTAATTTATCTTTAATTGAAGATAAGTTGGGAGAATTTCAAGTTCTAAGAAAATGTGTTCTTTTCTAGTCAAAAATTCTGCTCTAGTTGTGACGAATACACAAGATGGGAGTAACTGGGGGTTGTGGTAAGGAATAATAGTTAATAATAAAGAGCATATCTGTAGGCCCTAAACAAAATCTAGTGACAGAGAAAAGAACATATATAGCCATGTTTGACATATGAGAATATCATAATACATTTTACAAGTAAGCTAATAAGAACTAGTTATGCAAATTTTCTCTACTTTTTCATGGGCTCCTTATTGATTTCCCCAGTCATTTTTCCATTGCTACCATTGCGTAAAGCAGAGAAGGCCAGTCCAAAACCCTCTTATTTATACAGTAAAGGTTATTACCAACCAAGTACTTACCAGCCAGAGAAATCTTGCATGTAAAACAGAACTGGGGCCTGAAGAGCTTAGAATATGATACTTCGAGAAATATGATCACTGGTATATACCAACGTGCTCCAGCTTTTTAAAAACTTTAAAATCAGTTTACTAAAATTTACTTATTAAACTTAATTCTTTTTTTTTTTTTTTTTAAGACAGGATCCACTCTGTCACCCAGGCTGGAGTGCAGTGGCACAATCTCAACTCACTGCAACCTCCACCTCTCAGGCAATTCTCCCACCTCAGCTTTCCCAGTAGTTGATACTACAGGCACACACCACAACACCTGGCTAATTTTTGTATTTTTTGGTAGAGATGGGGTTTCGCCATGTTGGTCGGGCTAGTCTCGAACTCCTGACCTCAGGTGATCCACCCGCCTCGGCCTCCCAAAGTGCTGGGATTACAGATGTGAGCCACCGCGCCCACCCAATTCTTAATCTTTGGTACAGTGTCCTTATGAGTCATCAAACAAACTCGTATGTGGAAGTTTTTAAGAGAAAAAAAATGAGAGTAGATTGATTCATGACTATTAAAAATACTCTGGGACCTAGGAATACCCATGGTAAGGAGCACCAGGCACTGAATAGGTAATTGGCCTAAAGAGCCTGGACCTTGCTAAAGATAATACATACATGTAACATGTTTTGTGAAAATGGAGTCCCGAAGACAAAAGGTATATCTTTTCCATATTGACTGACTAAATTGCTCATTTACTAGGTTGAGAAAGGGGAGCAGAGGGGATGTCAAGAGGGAAGAACGAAGGAAAGACAGAGGGAGGAGGGAGAGTGGGAATAAAAGATGGAGCAAAGAAGGGAGGAAGAAAGGATGTGGAAGGGCAGGAGGGGAGGAAAGGATGACTCGATATCCTTTGACTACTGACATGTGGGCTATTTGGGGAGGTAGAAGACGATGGTACACAGAGTCTCCTGAAAGCATCATATGAGTGTTTGAAAATGTTATTGCCCACCCAAGTGCAAGTGCGTTTAGGTGTGTTTCAAGATAGGTGAGCTAACTCTGAACTAGGGATTCCCAAGTTTAACTGCCTATATGAAGGTTAGTTTTTGAGCACTTAAGTTCAAGGAAGGAAGAAAGGGGGAGAGAGAAGGGAAATGGCACTGCAGGTGGAGTATCCCCACGTATCTTACCTCCTCTGAAAGGCTGATGCAACAAATGCAACTGAAAAGCCAAAGTGTGGATACATTTTCAAGAATTTTTAAAGAGTTCAATTTATTAACTTTCTGAGACTGAAACCATTGACACAGCAGAGCTTCCAGTAATTATAATTCTGAGATTTCCCAAAGTAGAAAGTCCTAGGAATACTGCCTGAAATGACAGTGCATTTGCTGCTCAGGTAAAGTTCTTTAGGAATTTTCTCTGATTCTGACTTCTATTTCTAAAAATTTCTGTCATCTTCACCATTTTCCGCCTGAAAATGGGGGGCATATTTCTGTTATTTTGAGTTTGGTTGGGTGGAATTGTTGTGTCTTGGTAAGGGGTTGTGAAATGGAAGCTCTGGAGGGAGGAAAAGCACTCTTGGTTTGCAACTGAGAGCAAAAGGTATCACCTAAGCATCTTCTGTGAGACTAGGGTGCTTCCTTTAGATTAATGTATATCTGTAATCAGCTTAACTAAGCAGGTAAGGTGTTCATTAGCTAGGCTAGGTTTTCAAAGAGAGAGAGAGGGAGAGTGGGAGGGAGAGAGAGAGAATGAATGTGGAAGAGTGAGAAGAACAAACAAGTCAAAGCATTTGTTCATGCTGCAATCTACACATCAATTATCCCGCTGTGCTAATTACCACCTTTCCATACCCCAGGTACCTAAGCATTCACACTTACTCACTTTCATGCCTCTGATCAAAAAAAAAAAAAAAAAAGAGGAGGAAAGAAATGATAGAAGCAGGGGATGATGAACCCAGAGGTGAAATACATTCTTAGATCAAAATTTCCTTTACATATGAAAGTATAAATAAGGGGTCTTCTCCATTTTGCCATTGTTGTTTTAGACAATTAAATATTTGCAAGTGTTTTAATTGCAAAATATTACTTACTGTCAGGCTGCCAGGAGTGCTTCCATCTCGTCAGCGCTTGTTTTGATACTTAAAAGAAGACAGAGAGGTGAGACTTGCTGGTCTTGCCTGAGATTTTGGGGTTGTGCCATTAGAATGAGATCAGATTATTAAAAGTCAGTGACTACTAATTATCAGGCTACTTTTCTGAGGCTATTCAAGAATTGGGCAGTGAGGAGCCAGAGAGCTACCTTTGTATCAAAACCTTGGTGTTCCTGCTCACCGACTGAACCTTCAACTA
>NC_133507.1:85925496-85930496 GCF_049354715.1 Callithrix jacchus
GTAGATATACAATGTATATGAAATCATTTGTGTATAGCAATTGTTTTGGGGGTCTTCCCTCAGCATGTCATCCTGCTAGGCTTGCTGATGAAGCTGCTGTTAGACTTTTTAGCCATCAAAGGGAATTATTGACTTGTTCTGGAGTATAGCTAAGTATTATGTCCTTGGAGTGTAAGCATATTACAGATGTAGACAGAGAGTGAAACTGAAAAAAATTCTAAAAGATAGAAATAACTACAAAAACTCACTAAATGAAAGGAGCAGTCAGGGGCATGTATGTTTGAAACATCAATACAATGACTAGTTTCCTTTAGTAGGAGTTAAGTAAGGTAATCAAAACCATTATGAGTCCTAGATATACAGGAAAATCCGAATATGTTTACTTGTGTAAAAAAATAAACAGATGTCAAGTCTTTGGGAAATCATAAATTTCACTGAGAACATTGTGACCTAGAAATACAGTATCTTCTTGAAAGAAACTGAATTTACGGTTACAAATTCTCCAACCAATATCTGTTTTTATGATAGCTTGACAAAAGGAGGGTCCTTGCTTTTATTCTTATTTGCCGTTATTTTTATATTTTTTATATTAAGAAAGAGGTTTGGAGGGGAAAATTACGTATCTAAGATGTTAGTACCTCCATGTTGGAGCTTATCCAGAACCTCAACAAATTTATGGAAATTTGAATCTTTTTAAAAATCACCACCATACTGAAATTTGAAAACCTCTCCCAGGTACCAGGGAAGCTGCTAGTACTTCCGGAGGGAATGAATGGCCGCCATCTTCCCAAGATGCTCCTGTAACCAGGAAGTTGGAGGAGCCTCCGAACTGGCCTCTCTCCACTGCAACCATGGAATTGCAGAAATTCTGCTCTCATTTTATTTAATATGCATATTTTTTACATAGCTAATCTGAAATGGAAACATTTTTATCCCTATACTCAAAACTGCTTTTGTTTTATCAGCTGACATTTTACAACTCATTAATTTATAATGCGGGTTTAATGCCTTTAAATGTTCCTGGGATAAAAAATTAAAGTGGCCAAGCTAGTTTGTATAAAGGCTGACTACAGTATGTTAATAATAATTATATAACAATGTTTTGTATTGGATAGCACATTCCATCAGAATATTTCAAAGTGGCATGGTCCCTTCTTCCTAGCATTCATTCATCTTGCAGCCCCAAGTGATAAAGTTATTCCCATTTTTAAATGGAGAAATCAAGACTCATGTATTTCAGTGACACATGTTCAAATTCAGAAGAAAATCTCTGAATTTGTCTTTGTCTTGTTGTACTTGTCACTAGGCCTCCGTTATTAAATAAGAAATTGAACCTTGAATTTAGTCCTATGATTTTTACCCATCCAAGGACAGAGGTAACAAGGTAACTGAGATTAAAAGTTTAAAAAAATAATTTAAAAAAACGTCAATGATAAATTCCCCCCAGACGGGCAAGAGTCACTGGATACAAATTATTGAGAAAGAGCTGCATCCTCTCCTCAGTAGCACATACTTGGAAATTGAAATGTGTGAGGAAGACGAGAAGGAATGAAGGCTAAGGTTCAGGAGAAAATATAGAAGGTCTTCCCAACACTTACCACATGTAAAGACATTCTAAGAAAGCGCCCCACAAGGCCTTTAATCCACTGGCTCAAGCATAAATGATCTCTAAGCATCTAAGCATAAGAGATTCAGGAACCAAATGATTCATAAAATTCCAAAATCTTTGTTTTTAAATATAGAATCTCATTCTGTTGCCCAGGCTGCAGTATAGTGGTATGATCCCAGCTCACTACAGCCTCCATCTCCCAAACTCAAACAATTCTCTCACCTCAGCCTCCTGAATAACTGGCACACAACACCATGCCTGAATAATTTTTTTTATTTCTTATAGAGATAGGGCCTTGCCCCGGCTGATCACAAACTTCTGACTTCAAGCAATTCTCCCTCTTTGGCATCCCAAAGTGTTAGGATTACAGGTGTGAGCCACCATGCCACTTACTTTAAACTTTAAGTCATATTACCAGCAGAGACTTTTTAAAAATGAGATTACATGTCTGTATCATGTCTAAACTGAAGGATTAGGCATGGCCTCTCCCACCATGGCCTTCCTACTTTAGGAAACATTTTCAAATAAATTTCTAAATGAAGGACCAACATGAAAATTGTGGCTGGCACAAGTTGAAATCTTTCTTTTTCCTCCTAGCCACCACACATTATAGCACCAGAGAAAGGATGACAGACACGGGAACAATGGTATTCATTGATTATACCAGTTAACATCACCTTGCATTTCCATGTTACTGTTTTATACATCACAGAGTGCCATTGCATGTGCAATTTTGTAGGCTCCTGTGACAACCTCATAAACAGGGAACCCATTATCCTGGTTTTTACTCATTTGTACCAAGTTTCCTTGGATGGTAGGCCAAGGTCACACAGCTGGTTACACATTGGTTCTGGGACAAGGCAAGTCTTCAAGCTTGTAATTCTGTGAACTGCCTCTTTATCTCTATTGTTTCCAAACTATTGCAGGAAACATGGGTGTATTGTTAGATTCTGGTAATTGATCAAATTGGTAGGCTTCTATAACTCAAATTAAGGGGATCCATGAAAGTAACAATCATCGAAACAATTTAAAATTAAGTAACAATCTCCATTTTTTGTGGCATGAAAATCCCAAAAAGTCCCAGGGATTTCCATCCCTTACTCTGGTCATGTGGGGTTTAAACTTAGATTGCATTTGACACTGGGAATTTGTATTATTATGTATGTTTTTGTTTGGCTATTGTATGCCTAAAGACGTGCTTTCTAGTACTGGCTTTGCTGCCAACTGGCTCTAAGGCCCTTGACAAGTCATTTGACCTCACTGTGCCTGTATTACCTCCTTTGTCAAGAGTTGACTTCAAGTGTCCTTCTGGTACTACAATTTTATTGATTATATTTCTCCAAATAAATTGTAAGCTTCCTGAGGTGAGAATGGCGCCTCCTTCTATCTTCTGGATTTGCCACATTGTGGGCATTTAATAAATGTTTGATAATGGCATTGCATGGCTTATTGGCACACTTAACTTGAGTAGAGTTATGGGAAAGTAATATTGACCACCTTATTAACAATTAGCTGTCTATAAGCTGCATATGTAATTTTCCTTTACATCAATGGAGCTTCTGTTTCTGGTGAAGATGAAGTATTGCCCCTTCACATCAGTTCTTTTGCATGTTAATACATTAGCAACTGATATTTTATTTGTACTATAACTGACAGAAGAATGTAGAAAAAGCATATAAGTAGGAAAAAGGGTTAGTAAGGTAACATTGTATAGGGCATTTTCAAAACAACAGTTCTGCTATTTCAAATGTCAAGCTAATTATCAGCAATGTTTAAATGCTATGATAGGCCGTTTTTGCAAATGCTGAAATTTTCCAGCAGGTATGGACATTATAAAAATGTCAAGTTTTGCTACTGTAGTATTACATGTCATCAGGACACAACAATCTGAAAATAAAAGTTATATGTATAGGCAAGGAAGATAAACCATTATCTGTTTTGCATATGACTGTAAAATTAATTGGCATAGTGATATAATTTAGAGTATTGTTTACTTGGAAGGAAGAATAGAGAGGATTTAATATAATGTAATCTGGTGAAGTGAAAATAATGCTCATTATAGATAAACTATAAAGCCTTTTAAATACAGGCTTTTAGTAATGCATATACAGATATATCTTTCCAGCACCATTTGCTGTAAAGCAAATTTAAGTATCAGCTTTATGCCCTTTGGTAACCCCATGTTATACATCCAGTTTTAGAGAAAATGAAACTTTAATATGATTCCACATAAAATGGTGAGCCGTGCCAATAATTCATATGCCCTTCATATGCAAATAGTTTTATCTTGTCCATCAATTATCATGTAAACATAGTATCACATGGCAAATTTCCCTGTAATACAGTACAGTACCTGGATATAATTATGGGTGCATTTTGCCAATGCAACTGTTACACAGAATTGTAATTAATTCCTCTGAAGACTACTGTGAGAGTTTTGGATACTGATGCTGTTTTTGGACATTTATTACTGCTCTTTAGTTGGCTTTTTGCTGTGCCTCAGAGACAGATGTAAAATTAGTGTCTATTTTGAGCCAGCAAACAGTACATCTTTCCTCTTGTTTATTGAATTGCAGAAAGGAATTCTTTGGGCTCCCACTTCTTTGTGGTTTTGAAGTAACCGTCTGTTTTTGTGCCAGCCATGTAGCTCCAATACATGTATAAAATTTTGCTGAGACTCATGCAAAGGGTGGCTTATTTGGCCTGTAAGTACTGAACAGAACTTTGCTACGTTATGTGGGAACTTCCACATTTTCAAATGCTGAATTAAAAAATAGGTATCATAAGTTCAGAAACAGACACTGGCCTAATATATTCTGCCCAATGACCCTCATTTAAAACAAGTATACGTTGGTTATTATACAACATCGAATCTCTTCTTTGCAAAGACAAAGCTACATTATTACAATCTCTTCTGCCAATGGTGATGATGGTGGGCAAAACATCAAAAGGGGTCCAAATGGGAAAATGAGCCTAATGTTATTTCATAATGTAAATAGGGCTAAACCCGTCAAGTATTGGCCATTCTATAGGAAGAATATTTTATGGAGAAAATTTCCACAGTACTTATACTAAGCAAATCTACTGACTAGACTTGAGAGAACATTTTAAAGGAAAATCCTGGAATTTTAAAGTGGGGAGATGGGGCAGGGATCAGGAAGTGCAAAGTCCATCTCAGGGCATTTAATTTTGAGTGTCATATGGTCAACCAGAAAGAGCAGAATGAGATCTCCTCATTTGAATTCAGATATAAAAACTAAGTTTGTTATGAATTGTTGTACCTGATTTTAAAAGCGTTTGGGACAGTGGCACACCAGCATAATGGCGTATGGAAATGCATATCCTAGTTAACACAGCGCTAGAAAAGATGGCATACTGCCTCTGTAAGTGA
>NC_133507.1:85932996-85972996 GCF_049354715.1 Callithrix jacchus
TTGCCAAGAGAGGAAGAGGAAGATGAAATAAGGGAGGGTGGAGTGGAACACCCCTGGCACAACGAGATTCTCCAAGCTCCTGTAGATGGTCCAGGTAAGCGTCTAAAATCACTTGGCCTCTTCCTGTACCATCTTCACATCTTCAACTAATCTGTTCCACATAGTAGATCACCCCCAACCAAATAATTAAAATATTTCTACCCATTGCACCCTTGCAGAGTAGAGATACCAAAGCTGGTGACAGATTATGAAGTGATGGTGATGTTATCGCATTACAGCAGTTACATCTTAGGAAGGGATTATATTTCAGTTTTGATGCAAGTCGAATATGAACCACACTTTGCACACATAACATGAGGTATTTGCACCACATTTGCAATGTGCAAATTATGTAACATGATCAAGATCTATACTTTTATGGTAGGAAATGGAAGCAAATGTAAAAACTCACAACATATATATATATGTATATAAAAATATTTTGTGTAGAAATTATGTAGCATTTCAAACCAAGTAACTGTCAGTTTAATGTAGCTTCAGTGTCTGTCTGACACCTCCTATTGGAATTCAACCATTTAATCATTCCCTTTTGTTAAGTGTGAATATGATTTCACACTTTTACCTGGTCAGGTAGCTTTCTTATTATTTATCAGCTAAGTACTTGATAATGATTCCTGCTGTTTGGTGGGACTCTCAAGGTAAGTAAAAATGGTCCCAACTATAATAAAACTAAGGTAAATTATGTTCAAACTGAAACTTCTGATGACACTGTGCAAATGGAAATGTCTTGGTCTAAAATTCACTTATGACAGAAAATCACTAAAGTATGCAATGTTTAACAAAATACAAGAAATCCTATTCCTGTGAACGTCCTCTGCTCATCTTTACTTGCTAAAGTGGCCTGGAAATTTTGTTTAAATGACCTCTCTAATTCAGACCTTCATGTCACCTTCATCCCTATTCCCAGGACCCACTGAGAGCTGTCATTGTTTGCCCCATCTTGTTTTTTCTTTGACAATATAAAGCGACGAAAGCATTTTTATAAATAGGTGAAGTGGCTAGGAAGGAGTCTACCTATGTGCCATTGGAATGTTGCAGACTATAAACTATCAAACATAGGCAGAGTAATTGTTTGGTATACTGGAAGGAGGATAATAAAAGCACTTCCACTACGAAAGAAAATTAAACCTGAAAAGAAAGAAAAAGAAAAAAGACGGATGGCAATTTGAGTACAGTGTATTTGTTTTTCGTTTTCCTAACATACTGTGCCAAGTTTTCTACTCTTTCCGTTTCCAATTTTGCTTTCGGTGAAGGTTTCTCGAATCTCAGCAATCCCACACATAAACATTTATCGTTATATCCATTAAGACTTAAGGTTTTAGATTTTCAACTATGAGGGAGAACTCAGCCAAAGATGCTTGAAAGATAAATACGTTTAATTAGGGGCAGAGGATGATCATTAAAGGAAGTCTGACTGCTGCAGAAGTCATTAACAATCTTAAATGAAATTTTTATTTTTATGATAGCCATTTACATGTATAATAAGAGCCAATGATTCTTGGGAGCAGTGTGACAGAAACAGAGTGTGGCGAGAACTCATGTAAGACATACTATTTAAATGAGCTGGTGTTAGCTATTCATATTTGTTAATGAACTAGATATGCAGGGCTATAAGAATGAATGTTCTGATGCTTTAAATTTTAATATCTAGAAATCAAGGGTAAGGACCAATTACTAGAATTTCCACCCTTAGAGGAATAATTAATAACGATGTAACAAATGTATCCCCCAAACTTCTTTAAAAAAAAGTTTAATTAAAAAAAATTTAAGATCAATAGTTGAAAAACAGCCAAACAGCAATGTCAAGCTATAGTAGTTTGTGATTGCAGCAGCTTTTTGCATGGGCCATGGATCATAACTCTAAATGTTTTAATATACAGTAATCCATATGAATGCATTGCAGACCCTGTTATCACCTGTAGTTAATGGTGCCTGTGATACAAATGAACAGGCTGTTCTTTGCTCTTACCTTTATGGTAAATAAACTAGCATTCTGGAGTCACAATAATTAAATAAAATGTAAATCCCTAATCTCATTTGGCTATTTGGACCAAGAAAGTTACCCAGCTATTACCTGTCTAGTTCTAATGATTAGTAATGATTTATTGTTCTTTTTTTTTTATTGTTCTAAAAGTGCTCTGATGTGGTGCCTTGATGTCTAATGAAAAGAAATTGGTCTTAAAAAGCTACTCATTGTTTATCCTGACTCTGAGATAACACATTTTTCTTCCGATAAAATATTTTTCTTATTTATTGTTCAAAACACACAATATAGACAATAACTCTAATTCTGGTGCAGTTTTATTTAGTAGTGTTTTATCCCCGGTGCCTGGCTGTCTACAGTCATACCTCAGCACATAGCTTTACTCTGAGATAAGCACTCTCTCCTTTGCTCTTTCTCCCATGCTTTCTGGAGTTTGTCTGCAGGATGCAGGTTTTGAACTGAAGAGCGCAGTGGAGTTCTTACTGTGCCTTTCCGGTTCCAGCACAATCAAAGTTTTGTGTTTGGAATTGTCCTTGACATTCTTTCGTCCCACAATGGGGTGGACACAGTGTGCTGGAAACCATGACATCATTATCATTGACACAGACTTAAATAAATCACCTGCGTCTTGGCCTCTTTCTGCTTATTCAAGGATTCTTCATCTTAAGGAAGAAAGTGCTCTTTATTTTTACAAACCTTTGTCCCAGGGGTGACTGGAAGACGCAAACTTTTACAAGTGTTTTAAAAATAAATATACTATGTGGTTTTAGACACAGTATGCTGAGTCAGAGGTGTCTTAGAGAATGTTTAAGGTTACATGTAAGGCGGAAAGATAGCCAGATTGCCTTTAATTCCTAAACAGTATATCACTATGTCCTTCTGAATATGGAATTCACTTGAAACTTAATTAAATAGGCATATACATAATATTTCAAATGCAAACCTGGAAAGGCTTAGTGTTTCATTTTAATACATTGAACTTGATATTCAAAAAAGAAAAAGATTGATGCTCAGTGAATCAAAGCACAGTACATTCTGGGTCAAAGTGGCACCATCTGATTCAACATCTCTGAAAGATCTCAGTTGCACAGTCTTTGGATTAAAAGGGTTATAACTAAATAATACTACAAAATGCAATTTACACAACGTGCTGACTACACATTTGTATACCCAGCGTTTATTAATTTGGGAAGCAACCAACTACTGTAACTTCTCTTTACTTTTTCATAAGAAAATGACAATGAGGAAGGAAGTGCAGCAGAAATCTTGAACATTACCACTATTATGCAAAAAAAAAAATGCTGTTAACTGTTTTCCCCTCAGTGACTTGATGTGCTCTCAGATGGAAAACTTATGATTCTTGTGACTCTTGGCTACCAGAAATCACATGAGATGAGCAAGGAAGAAAGACACAAAAGCTATATTTATATCTAGTACTGAACTTCTCAGAAATACCTTAACTTAATTCCTTGCACAGACCGATAAAAATATCAGATGAGGGAGACTTTCAAATGATCAATGATTACACTTGACAATACAATCTTGCTATATATTAAACTTCTAAATGTTTAATGCAAAATGTCCCTCTGAAAATATTTTTTAAATAAAGGAAAATTCCTTGCTCAGGAATGAATCTAAAGTGGTTGTACAGCTTAAACAAATATCATTCAAATTATCTGATTATTATGAAGAGTGGCATTAAATTAGCATATATGTATATCTGTGCATTTTACCTTAAGAGTATCACAATTTTTCAGTTTTGATGCCATAAACATATTTGCTGCACTGCTTGTAAAATATATATATTTTATTTTCTAGAACCTGCATTTCATGAAAGTAGATTAGAATATGATAGGCAAATAATGACCAGGACAAATTTGGGAATTTGCAGAGTCCTATTTACAAAGTTTCCCTTGTTTCAAGTGAAATGATTATCACAGAGAGAGTCATCCTCGAGCATGTTTGGTTTCGTTAGTATTGTCATAGTAAAAATACGTTTTTTTAAACTTCACATTTAATGTACTCACTTGAGAGATTTTTAACTGTCAGCCATCCTGTTCTGTCCTCCTACATCCTCTACAATCTGGTAGGCAGAAAATTGGAGCTTTCCCCTATTTTTCAAATTCTCCCTTATTTTAAAATACTACAATTTTTGACAATGAACTTTAATTGTTTATGAATTTTTAACTTCAACATTATATATTTGCCTTCATCAGAACAGTGAGCTGTTGTTATATATGTTTCCCTAGAAAATGATTATGATTACCTACTGGGGCATAAATGATGATGAGAAGAAGATATTTATGGAGTGGTTGGGATAGGAATAGGGCAGATACATTTTATCAAACAGTGAATCAGGTATTGTTGATACCTCTGGGATGTTTGTTGTACAAACTGGACATTTTAAGTTTTGATATGTAGAAGTAGGTTTTCAAAAAGTATGCTTGCATAGATTAGCACCATCATAGCCATCTTATGGGGAAAGAAAAGCATGAAAACAAAATGTGAAATTCCGACTTGCCGTTAAGCATCTAGAGTTTCCAGGGGCATAGCAGCCAGCATGCCTCTTCATGAGTACAAATACTTAGTTGCTTTTGACTCTTATTGAAAAAATAATATCTTTCCCCCGTTCGTCACTAGAACTGCCACCAGAAGAAAAGCCCTTCGTTTGCTCCAAATAAGCACTTCTGTTTTTCACAGCTTGCAGTAATGCTTAAAGTAAATAAGTTCTTGTGCAGCTAGCACTATTGGATTCATTCAATTGCCTGAACAAAGCTATTGTTTAGAGGTTTACAACAAGCCTTTTCTCTGTTTCCTTTAAAAGAATCTTCCTTGTTCCTGTGCTTGGCATGCTTAGTATAGTAAGCCTTTCTACAATTCTCAAATGCTAAAGTTAATTTTCCCCCACAGAAGAAATGAAGGAAGACTATGACACTATGGGGCCAGAAGCCACGATCCAGACCACAATTAACAATGGTACAGGTGAGTTATGTTTGCCACGCTCAGACCGTATTTGTCCTGTGTCATGTGAGTTTAGTGAGGCAGGGAAAGAAGCACTGACTCATCCATTTGTATCTCCATGACTTAACGAGTCAGTCAGACTTTATAGGTCTCTGGTTTTGTTTCAGATGAAAATTTCCTATATTTTGGTATTTTACTAAGCAAATATATCTTTCATTCTCTTACCCCTAATTTGCCTGTAAGCTCGGGAATACTTAATTCTATGAAAGGATCCTTTCATTGCATGAGTTGGGTGAATTTCTAGTAGTATTTTTATTTTAAAAGCCTGCAAAAATTTTTTAAATTAGGATATGATTTACCTCTATAGCCACCGCTTGGTATCAGTCATTGAGAATCCAAATGATATAGTGTAATTTAGATTAGAAAACATTTTTTTCAGAAAGACAAATTTCCATGAACATAATTAATCATTTGAGTTCCTTTTAATTCTTCCTTTACTTATAATCGTCTGAATCCTTGAACCCTTCTAAATAATGTTTTTCAGGCAGAAATTTTAGAGAAGAATTGACAAGTTTACTTATTTTTAATGAAACTAAAACATTACAGTAGGAAGGTAGAGTGGTATTTTGTTTTACTCTGCTACTGCAATAGAATGGAGCTTCAGGACAGCTATGATATTCCATGTTTTTTCCCAAACACTGAATGGCATCTTTCACATTCTCAACACAGATTTACATGTTTATCTCTCTTTTTATAGATGAGACTTTTTTTTTTGGTGTTTCAAACAGTCCTCTACACTACCATCATAAATATTAGCATGGTGTCCACTATAAAATTATCTTCCAAAAGAAAACAAAACCAAAAAATCACATAACTACTTCTACTCAACTCATCCATGAAAAAAAACTTGAAATTTTATGAAATTCAAAAAGCTAAGATGATATTTATATCAACCGTTATGTTGATACACATCATAATAAACTGCTTGTGTTGTGTTTCCATTTAAAATGAGCTTATTAATAACTTAAAAGCATACATTCACTTTTCTTGGTATAAAATAAGGGAAATGATAAAAACCTATTGTCACTGTACTTATTCAAATAATGTCAATTTAAGATACAAAATAAAACTGTACAATATATTATTCTGGAAAAAGTATAAAATCAAGCACCAACAAGCCTAATTTTTACACACAGCCTGACAATGACTAGATTTTACCCTTGGGCAAGTTGGTCTTCCTCTTTGGAACTCAGTTTCCACAACTGCAAAATGAATAGATTGAACTAGTTTCTTGATAAGAATACTTCTAGTTTTAATATCCTGTGTTACATGGGTATTAATCACCATGTAAAAATAGAATCAAGATAAAATAACTTCATGTTAAAACATTTTAATAAAGTGACACCATGAATTAGATACTTTCTATAATGTCCCAACTCATGGGATCAAAAATGGCTTTAAGTTCTTTTTCAAGATAAATGTTAAATTTCAGCCTTCAGCATAAATAAAAGCTGATTTTTATTATCCTTATAAGCACTTAAAGTGTCACAAAAGAAAATTTACCCCACAAAGTAACAATTTACTAGCTGTTGTATACACCTAGAGCTTAAAGTGAGGTTAATAAAAATTGCCTCTATTCAGAAGGTTTAAAAATCAATCTTGAATGTCCTTTCACCAGGCTTAAAAGACCCCTTTTTCCTCAGAATACCTGCCGTACCTTGTAGTTCATATGTATTCAGTCAATAAATAAATCGATAAGCATTCATTGAGGGTATTCTACATAGTCACTGTTGTGTGCATGTGTGGTGGAAGATGAGTCAGGAAGACTAAAACATGGTTATCATTTAATTTGGAAGATGAGACTGATACACCTAAAAAAAATGGTGAAAATGCATGATAAATCTACAACAAATGGTAGGAGCCATAATTATTTGTTTTTTTGTTGTTGTTTTGATTTGTTTTGTTTTATTTTGCTTGAGACAGAGTCTCACTCTCACCCAGGCTGGGGTGCAGTGACATAATCTCGGCTCACTGCAACTCTGCCTCCCAGGTTTAAGCCATTCTCCTGCCTCAACCTCCCTGGTAACTGGGATTATAGGCATGCACCTCCAAGCCTAGCTAATTTTTGTATTTTTAGTACAAATGGGGTTTTGCCATGTTGGCCAGGCTGGTCTTGAACTCCTGACCTCAGGTGATCCGCCCACCTCAGCCTCCCAAAGGGCTGGGATTACAGGCATGAGCCACTGCACCTGGCCCATAATTACTTGAATTCAGAAGTAAGAGACAGTCTATGGAATAGGCATTCACATCAGGTTTTGTGAGGGAGGTAGAATTCGAACTAAATACATTTTCAATAGTCGTGGAGGAGTGAAGAAGGGCTATCTAGCTGAAGAGGAGTCTGTCTGTAAGCCAAGAAGGGAAAGTGTGACATCTATTCAGAGGATAGTGAGTAAGGGGTTTTGGCTGAATCAGTGAGTCCTAGGAGGAAATTTATGGGAAATAAAGCTGGACATTTAAGTTGAAGCCAGATGGTGGAGAATATAAAGCACCAGACAGAAGAGTCTGGGTCATGTTATGCTACCATGATTTTTGTGGGTGAAAACCAGACTCTGAGAGACCAACTGAAAGTCACTGTAGTTGTCCAGGTGTGAAGTGATAAAAATCTTGTCCTAAGGTGGAGACAGTGATGAAATTAGCAACATGACATCTTAACAAGTAATTGATTCTCTGAATGATGGAGGCAAAATGGCTTCTGAATTACAGATCTACATGTTTAGAATATAGCAGTACTTGCTATTTCTAGATTTACAGAAGGATCTAATTTTGAGAAGATCTTGAACCAGCCTTTAGACATAAGTATTTTCATATAAACGATATATAGATATGGGAATATGGGAATGTCCTTTGGAAATGAGGAATTGAAACCTAAGAAGTCAGGGCTGGAGATAGAGATTTGAGAGTTATGCAAATATGCTCAGATGGTGTTAGACATCAGAGGACTATGAGATTTACAACTGAGTGTGTTTGTTGAAGCAAGTAGAAAGCTGAGGCCAGGGGTCCTTGTGTGTGGGGAAGAAAATCATATTCATTGAAAAAGAAAAGGGTTATAAGACAAGAGAAAAAAATTAAACATTCTGAAACAAAGAAACAGAATTTCGTAAAGGTAAGAACTTAGTTAAAAGCTTTAAATAATTACCCTTAAAAGAAAGTTGAGCAAGTATACAGGACTTAGTTAATTAGAAATTTACTAGTGATCTTCAGCTTACAACTCTGCCTTTTTAGAGAATAAGTACATATCTTTCTTCCTAGCTACAAGTTTACCACTTTCTTCTCCCTGGCATCTCTTTGAATGCTAAATACATGTGGAATTGAAATAATACATATTTTCTGGTTGAAATTACATCTAAAATACCATCTTCCTCTGCTCCCACATCCTACTCATCAAGATCCTGCTATTGGCTGCCCTTCTCTAGCCATCCCACACTAGCGTGTCTTCCTCCAGTGAACCTGTGGGGGTTGGGTTCCTTTATTGCCACGGATCCTGGAATGGTCTCAGTCACAAAGTGTTTTTGAAGAAATGAACGAGTGAATGTGAGACAAACAGCACTTGCACTTCCCTTTTGTATTTTTAGGTTGCCATATTTTTTACCCCTGGCCTGAAGTAACCAACGAGATGTTTCCATCTCTCCATGATTCCAGTCATTCAAACTTGAAAGCCTTAGTTACAGTTGAGTGTTCTCTGTTCCTCATGTCCTCCTCATGTCCCAAATCTCTCCTAGAACAGTTTCCTCAATGTTCAGATTCCCTTCTTAGAATCCTGAATTGCCCCTTAGTACCTACAGGACATTCTTCAGTCTGATAATTAGTGCTATCCGTTTAATACCAAATACAAACGTTTTATACCAATATAAATTTGGTCTGATCCATTCTTGTCAGACCAAATCCCTTGGTGATAGCAAAAAAGAACCAGACTTATACCAACCTCTGAATCTCTGCCCATGCTATCGCTTCAGACCCAAATACCCCAGCTCCTTTCTTCCAGTCATCCAAATTCTCCCCATCCTTCTGTTCTTCAGGTCTACATCACATCCCATTTCCTTAATGAGGTCATCCTTGAACACTCCAAACAACAGCAATCTCTTCCTTTTCGGAAATCCCACAGCCGTAAGGTGCACACCGCTAACTTCAGCATGTTTAATTGTTCCTCTTTGTATTGTTTGCCCTTATTTCATCTAGTAGATTTCATGAAGACAAGAGGTTTCTTCAGCTGAAAAATGAGGGTAGGTTATCCTAGTATCTACCTCATAGAATTGTTGAGGTAATTAAATAAATAATGAAGCCAGGTGTGGTGGTCTGGCCCATACTGTCAGCTACTTAGGAGGTTGAGGCGCAAGGATGACTTCAGTCCAGGGGTTGTAGGTTGCAGTGAGCCATAATCTGCTACACTCCAGCCTGGGTAACAGAGCAAGACACTATCTCAAAAATAGTCATAAGAATGTATATGTTGACATTAGTAAGTGACTAAAAAATGTTTGCCCTGAGGAAAAAACTATTCCATTTTGCGTCAACATACACAGTTATATAGCAGGGAGCACACATGTTAGATATTATGATTGGCGAAATGAATGACTGAATCAACAAATGAATATTTGGTGGAGAAGAAATAGATTCTGATAAAGGAAGCCAGAGTAGGGGAAATATTCTCTGTGAAGAGACTAAGTCAGTATCTTTAGAGAGTGAAACCAGGATCTAAGTCCTTGAGGGATTTTTGCCTTGTTAAAGGCAAGGAAGAATAGCCTAGAGTATCACTACATTTTTTTTTAACAATAAAGTTAGATAAACTGAATGGCAAAATTGATTTATAACAGAAAGCAGTGCAAACCTGGATTTATATTAATAACTTTCCACACTGCATAAGTTCACTGGTTTTAATGTTTTTTTTTAAAAAAGAAAGATTATAATGCTTTCACACCTAAGATAAAGAATACCTTTTAACAAAGAACCCTACAACTTAGACCGGGCACAGTGGCTCACGCCTGTAATCCCAGCACTTTGGTAGGCCGAGGCGGGTGGATCATGAGGTCAAGAGATCGAGACCATCCTGGTCAACATGGTGAAATCCCGTCTCTACTAAAAATACAAAAAATTAGCTGGGCATGGTGGCACGTGCCTGTAATCCCAGCTACTCAGGAGGCTGAGGCAGGAGAATTGCCTGAACCCAGGAGGCGGAGGTTGCAGTGAGCCGATATCATGCCATTGCACTCCAGCCTGGGTAACAAGAGTGAAACTCCGTCTCAAAAAAACAAAAACAAACAACAACAAAAAAAAAAACACTACAACTTTCCGATATTAATAGGATTTAAATTTAAAATGAACTTATTAGGTAAAATTTTTAAGAAAGTGTGAAAAAACAATTTTCTAAGAAGAGAAGAGAAATGGAAAAATTTGGAAGCATTATAAATATGAGTTTGCCTACGTCTTGTAGTAACAAGTAGCTGTCTTAGGTGCATGGTGATTATTAGCATTAATGCAGTTCAACGTGCATATCAAGATCCAGATAGGGCCCTGATGTTTTCCTCTTTGAATGTGTGAAAGTTATATTAACTCAGATAATCTAGTACTTCTAGTTATAATAACCACCTGCAACTGCGCTTCCTTTGCTAAGTGGGGAAAAAGTTTCTTACATCCAGAAACTGGGCAAGGCCAATTTAGGCATCAGTTCTTAATCTTACACAACACAATGAAATTCTTGTCCAAGAACTAACTGTATCAACTCTAACTGTAGTGACCAAACTTGTTTCCAGTATTCTAAGAATAATACATAATTTTTTTTTTTTTTTTTTTTTTGAGACGGAGTTTTGCTCTTGTTACCCAGGCTGGAGTGCAATGGCGCGATCTCGGCTCACCGCAACCTCCGCCTCCTGGGTTCAGGCAATTCTCCTGCCTCAGCCTCCTGAGTAGCTGGGATTACAGGCACGTGCCACCATGCCCAGCTAATTTTTGTATTTTTAGTAGAGGCGGGGTTTCACCATGTTGACCAGGACGGTCTCGATCTCTTGACCTCGTGATCCACCCGCCTCGGCCTTCCAAGGTGCTGGGATTACATGCGTGAGCCACCGCGCCCAGCTAATACATAAATTATTTTGCATATGAGAGGCAATTGTTTTGGAAGGCTCCAGATTCTAGAGACCAGTAACCTGTATTTGAATTTTATCTCTACCAATTACTAGTTACATTAACTTGAGTATGTAATTGATAAGCCTTGATTTCTACATCCATAAAGTGGAAATCATGATTCCCTATATACAAGGCTTACTGTACGGCTCAAATAGCATGTCATTTTTATCTATTTATTTATTTTCTACACTAAGAAACTCTTTTCTTTTTTTTTTTTTATTATACTTTAGGTTCTGGGGTACAGGTGCAGATCTTGCAGCATTGTTACATAGGAATACACATGCCATGGTGGTTGGCTGCCTCCATCCCCCCATCACCTACATCAATTGTTTTTCCTAATGTTATCCCACCTGATCGCCCCACCCCATGCTATCCCTCTCCTAGCCCCCCACCCCCCAACAGACCCCAGTGTGTGATGTTCCCCTGCCTGTGACCATGTGTTCTCACTGTTCAGCACCCACTTATGAGTGAGAACATGTGGTGTTTGGTTTTCTGCTCTAGTGTCAGTTTACTGAAAATGATGGTTTCCCAATTCATCCATGTCCCTGCGAAGGACATGAACTCATCCTTTTTTATGTCTGCCTAGTATTCCATGGTGTATATGTGCCATATTTTCTTTATCCAGTCTATCCTTGATGGACATTTGGTTTGGTTCCAAGTCTTTTCTGTTGTAAATAGCGCCACAATGAACATACTTGTGCAGGTGTCTTTATAATAGAATGATTTATAATCCTGTGTGTATATACCCAGTAATAGGATTGCTGAGTCAAATGGTATTTCTACTTCTGGATCCTTGAGGAATCGCCATAATGTCTTCCACAAAGGTTGCACTAATTTACACTCCCACCAACAGTGTAAAAGCTGTTTTTTAAACTTTATTTTTATTTTCTTTCTCTTTCTTTTTTTATTTGAACAGGTTTTAGGAAACAAGTGATGTTTGGTTACATGAATAAGTTCCTCAGTGGTGTTTTCTGAGATTTTAGTGCACCCATCACCCAAGCAGTGTACACCATGCTTGATGTGTAGTTTTTTATCCCTCATCACCCTCCTACCATTTCCCCAGAGTCCATTGTATCATTCTCATGGCATGTCATTTTTAAAGCATCCAGTACAACAACTAACATAGACTAGATGCTGATCCTGTTTTGTTCTGCCAGTTTGTTTGTTTGCATCTACTAATAAACTTCAAACTATTTTTGTTCATTAAGAAATGTCTTCTCCATTCACACTGTTCCTCCTTACCTTCTTCTTTAGAAAAAAAAATACAATATTTAACAAATTTGTAATGAAAGGACTAACCAATTTTGAGGGCCTTTGCCAATTAAGTTCTTTTGACGTTCTGGAAAAAACACAGAGAAGTTGTAGGACAAATTATTTTCAGTACTCTGGCATTTGAGGTTAAAATATGAAGGTTAAGAACCAGTTTAGTTTTATAACTGATTTCATCTTTATTTAGCATCCCTTCTTTAACTGTGTAAGAGGAGGATTTAGCAATATTTATAATGATTACGTTCAGTAATGATGAAAGCTGTCAGACTTTTCCTTTTTTTGACCACTGACTTACATCAGGAATCATATTCTTTTTAAAAATTTATGATTGACACATAACAATTCTACATATTAATATTTGTGGGGTGCAACATGATGTTTTGATACATATAATTTGTTTAATGATTACATCAAGATTATTAGCATATATCTCCTTAAACATTTATCATTTCTTTGTGATAAGGACATTTAGAAACCCCTCTTCTAGCTATTTTGAAATACGCACTGCATTATTGTGAGCTCCAGTCATATAATAGACCAAAATAACTATTTCTCCTATCTAACTGTAGTTTTGCACTCATTGACCAAACTTTCACTATTCACCCTTCCCCCTACTCTCCTCATCCTCTAGAATTTGCCTAAATGTCCATCAACAGATGAATGGATAAGGAACGTATATATTCCCAATGGAATACTATTTAGCCATTAAAAAGAATGAAATCATGTCATTTGCAGCAACATGGATAAACCTGGAGTGCATTGTGCTAAATGAAATAAGTCAGGCACAGAAACACAAATACCACATAGCCTCACTCATACATGGAATCTAAAAAGTTGTTCTTATGGAAGTGGAGACAAATCATATATATTTTTTCTTCATACCCTGGGTAACAATCAATAAACAAAAAAAAAAGCATTTGCCCATTGTTAACAATCACTAAAATATATACATTCAGAGTGTTTGTTGTATGTAGAATTTGAACTGAGGCTTGAGAAAGAAATTTTAAGGAAATAGAAGAGTAAGTTCCTGCCATTAAGGAACATAAATTTTATGGTGCTGACAAAAAAATGCATAATGACAAGAAGAGAAAATTTAAAAACAAATAATTATAGCCTCATTAGTTATTTGACTCAATGGTCACTTATTGAGATCCTACTAAGTGCATGGCATTTTGTTAGTCATCACGAAAGATACATTGAGAAAAGAATAGTCACTGTCATTAAGGACTTAACATTCAACTGGGTGAATAAAACAATGGTAGATGAATAGGAAATGTGTGTAACATGTTTAATGCAATGTTAGAGCATAGTAAATGCTCTATCATTTCTAGCCATTATTATTATTGATTATAATATCATTTGGATTAAGATATTTTATTTGAAATATAGCAAGCTATGTAGGTTCAAATGCAAAGTGTTCAGTATTGTAGAGGGTTTCTAACAGTGTAGGGTCAAATATTGGAGACAAGACAAGAGAGTTACCTTAAATAAACGGCAAATTTCAGGGAAGAGTTTCTTCAGGACAAAGACTTGTTGGGTATGCCTCTGTGCACAAGAGAGAAAGAGAGAAAGGCTGAGATGTAAAAGGAGCCTGGGTGAAAGATGGAGTGAGTTATCAAATGAGTTGTAAGAGAATAACTTTAGATGACAACCAAATAATGGGTGTTTTAGCAGTAAGATCAGAAGAAGACAGACTGATGATAGAGAGAATGTAGTCAATTTAAGACAGTCCAAGGAAGCCACACCTCATAGGTTGCTCTCTTTGGGGTCAGTAAGAAAGAGACTAGCAGTCAGCAGTAAGGGAACAGTAATAGAGTTGGAATCTTGAGAAGTGGACGTGTAGAGTAATTGTTGTGGGCATTGCATGGAGATTCAATTATTTGGAAGGAATATCCCACTTTGAAAACATAGTCTGCAACAACCCTATACTATTATTTAAGATTTTTTAAAGATATATTTGATACTCTAGGAGCAAAGAAATTTGACTAGATCTTAGTTCAGCAGGGTAAGAATGATACACGTATAAGGGACAGAGATGAAAGTGATGATTTCAAGTTCCAAGGTGAACTGAGGTAAATAAAAGCAGAATGTGTAAAATGGACTACGGAACTTGTCAGGGCCTGTCACATTGAAGTACACGTTTCAATGTGTACTTCTGGTTCTTGTCCCAGGGTTAGCCCAGGACCAAGTGTGACCATCCATGTTGCTGGACTAGAAAATCCCTAAGCACTATGAAGCCAGGTTCTACATGGACTACCTATTAAGTGATGAAATTTCCCAGAATGCAGTGGCATCCTAAGGGAAATGTAATCACCGGACAGCTGTTATTTTGCTTGTATTGTACAGGCAATGTCTTAAAACATGATGGTGAAAATGGATGACTTTTGACTTCGAAACATTACAGCTACAGTATGGAAGCTTTCTGAGGGTAGGGCTTAAGTTTGCTCTTCTCCATAGTCCCTCTCATCATCTCAGATGATGTAGTGGTTTATGTAGTGTTCATGGTTCGTAACCAGGGTATTTGTTGAATTAATTAGTAAACAAACAAACAAATAAATGATGAGTGAATTGATGAAACAGGAACATTGATTGGAAGCAGTACCATGAATTAAGGAGTTTGTTGACCCTTCCTCTTTGTTCTCTGTGTCAAGACAGATGAAAGCAGGGATGGCCCTGTGGGAAAGGTCTGTGAGGGATGGCATATTCTCAGGAGATGACACAGTTTCATTTAGTCTGAAGAAGTGGAGCACATGTAAGAGGATATCATTAAGCATGAGGAGAGAAAAACAAGTAATATGTGAAATGGGAAAGCAAAAGGAACTATGGATAAAGTTCTTTTTTGGTCTCTAGTCCGAAGTTCAGCTTGAGGAATTTCTTGTTTACTATAACCGCAAAATATGTAATATCTGCTAACGAATAACTAATACTTGCTATTTTAACAGATGTTAAAATATTATCTAATAAAAATTTGCCTTTGCAAGGTACTATGGAAAGTTTTTCCTTATTGAGTGGCTTTGGAAACTTGATTGCACATTCGAAATGGTCAAATAAGGAAATACAATTCTTAAATATTAAGCTGAAATTTTAAATAAGCATCTTGAACAGAGAATTTGAAGAACTTTTGTGTGTTCTCTTTGCCCCACTAGACCCAGCTCTGGATTACCCAGTTAAAAAAAAAAAAGGAGTAAGAATTAAACAAGTGTCTGGGATTCAGAGGAGTGGGAACATAAAAAGAAGGGAGAAAAAAAGTAAAAATTTTATACAGACACACACACACACACACACTGAAGCAGGCATTTTTAACTGACTTTCCCCATATTAATTGTATGGCATCTTAATGCTGCAGTTTAGAATTGCTTATAATGTCAATGTGATCTTTTCAGTATGTAGGGCCTGTTCAAATGGTATCAAGTCAGGCATGATGAAAAACTAAAAAGATGAGGTTCTCTGTTTTGTTCTCTCTCTCTCTCATGTTGAGTCATTATGGTATGTAGAAAGAGCAGTGGGTGAAGAGTCAGGATACATAAATCTTACATACAGCTCTTCCAGAAATTAGTTGTGTAACTTTGTATTAATCACTAACCTCACTGTACTTTAATTGTAACATCTGTTAAATGAGGAAATTAGGCTAGAAATTTTGGACTCCACCCCACCCTGCCCTTTCTTCTAATGAAATTTTACTGGAAGCATGAACAAAAAACAAAAATACTAGACCGCACTAGCTGTCATGGGATGGGAGGCTCTCCGGGGGGCCTGTGTCATGGTAATATATACAGGGCCAACTTCCTGGGTCTGGGAGCAGCACAGTCGCACAGGGCCCAGCACTGAGAAGAGCTGCTTGGTTGGCTCTGCAGTTGCTTTCTTGAAGCTCTTAACAATTTTTGAGTGAGGGGCCCTACATTTTTATTTTACAGTGGGCCCCACCAACCATATAGCCAGTCCTGTTCATATCTCACAAAATACATGAGAACAATAGCAGAGTATAAGCCAGGATGGGAAGTGGTGGGATCAGAGATGCACTGCTTCAAGTATTGAATAGAAATGCCAGTTAGGTCAAAGTTTACAGGATCCTTTGGGTGTCTCCAGAGCAACTGAATCCCAAGTTAAGATCTAGATCTAGATTAAAAATCTTGCCTGAGCAACAAATACAGTGGTTCCAGGTGTAAATCCCCTAAACTGGTCATATTAGTGATAACTTTGGCAGCCTAGCAAGCCATTAAGCCTCTTTAACCATCAATTCTGTGCATCACATCGTTAGCATAGGGGAAAGTGGGGGAAAGAATAAGAACTTTTTTTTGACCTTTGTTATCCTCTTGGCTTAATACCTCTCAATTTCTCCTATTCTTCTTACATGGAGTTTAAATTAAGACTTTTAAATTAGTTAGCTTTCTTATACGAGTAACAGAAGTGATACAAGTTTGATTATAATGTATTTCTCTGCAAGATTTGAGTGGATATATAGTGTTAATCAATTGTACAAAATCAGTTTATCAGATAATTCAATTAGTACCTAAATACTTAACAAGGAGGGAGTCATACTATTCTAAAGCATGTCATTTTCTTCTTGGTTATATCTGTCACATTTTTATAGGTTGAAAGCGTTTTGTCCGCCAGTCAGACATCTGCCATAGAAGTCATTATTTTATAATTTCTTAGTTAACTTCATACATTGAGTTTTTAAAAATAAGGTGGAGAAAGAGATAGGTTCAGATGGGGAGAAAAACAGAAGTATTGCTTGGCAGGTGAGAAGGGGGGTGATTTTCAGACTATAATCAGTGAACACCAAGAAGAGCCTGTTCACTTCCTGGCTAATGAATGCTGTGGTTTTATTAGCTTTGTTTGCGATTAGGAGCAGCTATCTTTGCTTCACAGCAAGTGTTCCCACAAGAAATAACTGATATTTCAAGCTTCTTGAATGCCCCCTTCATTCATTCAACAAATATTTAATAAGCACTGTTTTGCTTGTGATTTTGTCTGGGGTTTCCAGGCACCTCCAAAATATTTTCCCTTAATCTGCATATTTGGTCCCCCCATAAGAAAGCTGTGTTGTTTTGAGTTTTTAATTGAAAAGAATACAGATAAAATTCTCTAGGCCTATCCAGTGAATAAAAGGCAAATTGATTAAGGCAATTAATTAATTGAAAATATGGAATTCTGGAACCTTGAGGATACCCCAGAAAGCGCACCCTGGCTCATTTTACAGATGAGGCAATTGAAATTCAAAAACATGAAATAACTGAGCCAAAATGAGGAGTCCAAGGACCCTGAACCTTTCCTAATCATTCAATTATTGCATAATAACCGTGACCCAGGCACTATGCTAGGTGCTGGTGACCCAAAGCTGAGTAACATATGGTTCATTCCTCTATCAGTTCACAGACACGTAAGAGAAAGATTATGATGGAATGTGATCAATTCAATGATTGAGACTCACAGATGACATTCAGTAAGTGAAGAAGGGAGTCTGTGTGAACTCAGACTGAGATAGTCAGGAAAGCTCCCTAATAATAATAATACAGGACTGATTGTGCTTCTTTCCAAAATCATGTTACGAATGTCTTATTTAGCCATGCGAGGCAGAGGATTGAATTTATGAAGTAGTGGTTCTGAAATTGGACAAGGGTCAGAATTTCCTGAAAGACTTGTTAAAACACAGATTTCTGGTTCCATATGTTTGGATGGGCCCCAATAATTTGCATTTCAAGCAAGCCCCAGATAACACTGATGCCACTGACTTTTGAAAATCACTGACTGTCCTCAGCATTTGACCTGTCTCTACAAAAAGCATAAGGAAAGAGCATTGAATTGCTGGGCAAAATCACTTACTAAATCAACTCCTCTAAAATATAATAAACTACTCTGTCTGTTTGGTAAAATACCAATTCCAAATTTTTAGGTTACATAGTAATGTGAAAGACAAGTGCATATTGTCTTTCTTGGGAATTTTTAAAAAAGTAATGGACTCTGTCATTCTGTACCAATACACAGCAGTCAGAATTATCTGAGTGTTAGCAGTCTCTACATCTTGCTATTCAAAATCCCCTAATGGAAGACCTCCTGCTGTTTAGGGAGATATTTGATACTGCAGACTACTACAGATTTCATTCCCTGTCCACTCTTCACCTCCCTCTTCTGAAGCTGTTTTACATGAGAAACTCTCTTTGGCATCTGAACATGCGTTCCCTGAAGAAAGCCATGTCAGAACAGGGGTGGAGAGAACGGCCAAGATGCTGTACTAATTCCCAGGAAAAGCAGAAAACGTCTCTGTTGCTCTTGACGACCTGGCTTTATCTATGCCTCTGTACCAGTTGGAGGCTCTGTGAGGCCGCCCATGTAGCTGAGTAATGAGAAAAAGATCATCCTCTTCCCTCATGGTTGTTTTTAGATATCTACTGCCAATAAGTCTTTGGAAGTCTTCTGCAAAAATGCATACATGCATTTTTAATGATGAAATTCTTATGTTTATTAATTAGTCAACTTTAAACAAAGTAGCCATGAGAATCTATAGACCTCAACAAATGCTGAATGCATGCTTCCTTAAATTAAAAAACTCAATACAAATGACTACATTCAAAATAGTTTTGTTTTGTTATCATCCGAGATGTTAATAAAAAGACTATTTTTCAAAAAGTTGATAAATACAGTTATCTAGTTTTGTAATTGCTTCTTTAGGTCCCTTTGCCTCTACATTGTGATGTGAGCAAAAGCCAGATTGTATGATAAATACATAATTTGCATTACATACATTACATTACACTGGGGAAGTATTTTGTGTGTGTGTGTGTGTGTATATATATGATATGCCCTATTATTTATATATATATATATATTTACATATCTGTATATTGCAGAATCACAACCATCATGTGTATATATCTCCAAATGTGTGAATCACAGAAGTAGAAAAAAAATTAACAACTCAAGTCCTAATTTCCAAGAACACTCGCACTAGTAGGCACTCAATCAGTTATTAAACAAAAGGATGGATGGATGATTCTACTCAGTTTGTTCATATACTTCCTGCAACTCTTGTGTATCTTCCAAGATATTTTCTTTCCCAAAAGAATTATTTATTCATTTCGATGTTTACTTAAATGGCTTAACATAATATTCAATTTTTTTCAATTTTTTATGAAAATTAAAAGCATGCAAGATACTAACCCAGTGATAATAGAGTACCTGTCTTCCTATGTGAACACAGGCTTATTACAAATAAAGAAAACAAATGGCAAAGGGAAACAGAACATGAGAAAGAATTAGTATACAGTATTAGAATACAGTATCAGGGCTATATTTCACTACTTGTAAATACTAAGCAAAGCCCACTTTTAAGTGTCTTTGAGAAAGTATTCTAAAGCAACTTGATTATGGGGGCTGACTAATTTGGGGACCAATATTTCTCTTTTATTTAGAGTTCTGTTAACATTGCCTGTTTTTTAGGCAGTAATTTTTAAGGCCTGTCTGTATTGATATTTATTATTATCTCTCTAAAAATCAATATCTATCTAACACAGACATAAAGATATTTATAAAAGTGTCATTAATAAGCATTGTTAGTAAGAGTGGCCAATATAGTGCTAAGAAAACTGAGGCTTTCCTGACTAGAAGGAACCTGAAAATTCACCCTAACAATATAACAATATTAAAATACATGTGGTATTGAGAAAACATTTTTAATTAACATTCTTCTTTTTTCTTCTTTTTTGAGACAGGATCTCACTCTGTCACTCAGGCCAGAGTGCAGTAGTGCGATCACAGCTCTCTGTAGCCTCGACCTCCCAAGCTCAAGTGTCCCTGCTACCTCTGCCTCCCCAGTAGCAGGGACCACAGGCGTGCACCACCATGTCCGGCTAATTCTTTTACTCTTTATAGAGACGAGATTTGTTGCCCAAGCTAGATAGTCTTTTTTGGATAGAGAAAAGTTTATGTAACCTTAGGGAAGGTTGAGATATTTGCAAGACATTAGGGTAAATTTTAGGACTAAATGCAAAATCTCTGGAGAAGGTATGGGAAGAAATTACTTGAGGCTTCTTAGGAATTTTTGTTATGGTTTGATCATAAATACCATGCAAATATCTTTTGTCAGTGTGTTTTGGCAGTTCTTCCAGGGAGACCAGGGAGTGAAGAGGATTACAGAAAGAAGGAAAATGAGATTGATTTTACAACAGAAAAATGCAGTGAAGAATTCTGCAACCTTTCAGCTACTTTTCTACCTCATTCCTGTATCCAATACACAGTATTACATAATCTTTGTAAAAACAAAAATTCAAACTCTCAGATACAATCAAAACTTCATTTTATCCAACAATTCTGAGAATAACCAAAATTGAGTCCCCAGCGTTTGTCCTAGTATTGTAACTGTTAGCGTGATTTTAGTTTTAAGAGACTGAAATACAACATACCTTCAAGAAGAAAAGGAAATGTCTTGGCTCACAGAATTTAAGGAAGGTGGCCAGCAGAACCACTCCAAGGTGCACCGTGGCCTCAGGAACAGGAAGAGTTAGAAATGAACTGTCAGAACATGCGATCTTGTCTGCTTTTCTCTGTGTGTCTGCTTTATTCTCTCTCTTCATAAATCTTTTTCTAGATGAAAAATAACAATTCCTTCATTCTATAGCTGTAGTCACTTGGCGAAAAAAAATTTTAAACTGCCTTGATGCTTTTTCTGGAACGAAGTCCTAAAATCATAGGGAAGGGCTTTATTGAATTTAATTGGATCACTTGGCTACTTCTGGACCAATCAACAAGTTGGCCTGGAGAAGAGAGGACTAAGATTAGCTCACCTGAGGAACGGAGATCAACTGTGGCTAGGGGAGCAGGATCACATGGTAACTCAGCAGCTCCTTGGGTGTACCATAAGCTTGGCAATCAAGAAATGGAGAACCATTCCTAGGACAAGGTGAATGTTGAAGTACTGGGCAGAAAAACTATATGTTACTAGCACCTATTGCATCTCATGGAAAAACGACATTAGATATAAGCTGGTTATACCTAGTTTCTGGGAGGTTCAACTCTAGCCCACTTAAGTGATCCTAGATAGATGAGATATATAACCAACAGCATATCTGTGTGTCATGAAGAAATATCCAGATAGGGCAAATGGATTTAAATGATTGAAGGCCATCTTCTTCATGAAACCCTTTTGAACACTTATCTGAGCCATATCAAACTCTTGCAAGTATTTATGATCACTGCTACTCAGTTTATCAAATAATAATTCTACAGTTGCCTGAATATTAGGTCTACATCCCTAGCTCAGCTGTAAGTATCTTATTTTATGCTTCCTTTTACTAAAAGGCCTCTACACTAAGATTAGTGTTAAGGTCATAATTTATTCCACATTCATCCCATAAATGATTCTTGAGAGCCTACTAATTTCTAAGCAATATACTCAATGCTCAGGATACAAAGATGATCAAAGATGAATCCTTAAAGAGAGCGCATGATTTGATGTTTTTTTGTCACCATCACACTTAACATAGAAATCTAGCATGGCCAAATTTGATCTAGCAATTGAATTGCCTCTCCAAACACCAGTAGTGTATCTAGATGCAGTTTTGTTTGCCTATCCAGAAAAATCAGAATTTTCCTCCCTTTTAAGCCAAAAGGCTATTAAAGCAAATCCAATTGAATTTGCATATGATTACATTTCTGATGGAAACATTCATATGCAAATGAAAATTCATGCAAAGATAGCCAGATCATTCAAATAGTTGCTGAAATATCAAGATAAAATTAGGATATTAAATGTACATCCATCTATGTTTACTAGGTTACACTAAGGTCATTCAGTAGGAGAATATTCCCAGAAAACTTAAACCATGACTTAACCCTTAACTTAAACCATTTTACAACCCTCAAGGAGATACAAATTCAGAAAGAAGTTATTACGTTGTTTTCTGCTGTTATAGTACTGAAAATGAAGTCAGTCACTGATAAAATCAGTAAAGTTATTCAAAAGACATTCATCATGGCTCCACCATTGTGACCCTTTTATCTTTCCTTGCCATCAAAAGTAAAAGGTGATTTTTTTTATAGAACTGAAGTCATTTTGATTATCCAGAACAATGATCAAATAGTTTATGCAAGTTGACAGTTTCTACATACTCCATAGGGCCTCAGTGATGCAAGTCAAATGACGTCACAGTCACTACCAAAAAGTATTCATCGGAAAGCATCCATAACGTTGTGCATACATACAGTAAGAGGAAAGTCATCTTATCTAAAGCCCATATTCTTTATTAAGTCCAGCTAATAAAAGATTTAAGCAAAGTTTCAAGGTATAAAATCTTAATCCACCACCGTACATTCCAAATCTGTTTTTGAGGGAAATACAGGTCTTAGGAATCAGACCATTGTTCTTGTTAAACTTATCAAAAGTTATAGCTGCACAAAAGAAAGGTTTGAGATTATAGCATTCAGGATTATTGGTGCTTAGTTTAGAGGTCCACAAAGTGTAGATCTCCCACTTCCTTTTATTTGGTCCCCCATATATTTATGTATAGTTTCAAGTCTTTTTAGAATTCTAGTGTTCTTTGCTTTGATGAATATCACCTACTATCCATCAGATTTAGAAAGCCTAAACCTGAGAAAGCTATCTTAGCATCTCCCAACTTGAGAAACCAAATTCTTTCCCAAACAAATCTGAGGAATTTTATATCTTAGGTATTTCTCAAATCCAGCCACTTCCTTCATCTTCATCATCAATTCCTTAATGGTATCTTTTGCCTGGCCTAGGACAAGAACCTCCTGATTGGATTCACAGAATCTACTTTTCTCTTCCTCCAATTCCTATTATACTATAGCCAAAGATGTCATTTAAAAAAGCAAATAATCATCATTTCATCCAACTATCTTCCTTGCTTAATGCTCTTTAATTACTTCCTGCTTAAATCCTTAAGCTCTTACCTGCTGCATGGTCTGGCCCCAACTTGCTCTCCACACTTACATCATATGGTTCCCCTTTCACCCGCTGCACTCCAGCACTGTTTTTTGATTGGTTTTTTTTTTGTTTGTTTTTTACATCCTGAGATGTCCTATACTTGTTTCAGTCACCTCATTGCACATGCTGCTCTTCTCTGGCTACTACCGTTAGTTGACTTCATGCTTCCTCAGTTAACACTTTCTTGATCTTCTAGCTGCCATCAGGTTCCTCTGTTACTTCTTTTATATCACCATATAACTTTCTTTCATCATACTTACCTGAGTTTGTAATGATGTGTTTACTTTGGAGATAATATCAACTGTATTACTCTCTCTCATGGCTTTCCAAAGGATGAGCCTAGATCTGTTTTTTTTTTTTTTTTTTTTTGCTCGCCAGAGCATGATGTGATGCCTGTCACATACTAGGTATTCAATAAATACTTGTTGAATTAATGATGGTTCCGCTTTCTATTCTTCTCCTCTAAAACCCAAATTTGTAATGATGAAAGCAAAAAAAAAAAATGCCTAGCTTGCTTGCACATCATCCTGCCACAGTTGCCAATGAGAATTAGTATGTAAAATACTGTAATATTGTTTATGGTAGAGAAGATGAGGTGAAGAAGCTAGTGGCACCAAGGTTAACTGCTTTCAGAAACTATGATAATAGGATTCCACCATCAATTGTACCAGCAAAGTACTTTTTTCACCTACTTATGATGAAGAATAATATAACAGCTACTCTCCCACGTTTGTGTTGTGCATAAAGATATTATTTAGGATATCTATGCCACAACTTATTTCAGAAACACATCTAGAGGTTTCAAATATACACAATCTTATGACACAAGTTGCTAAAAATTGAGTTACAACTGCTATTCATTTCACAGAAATAGAGTCATAATTACAAAAGTTAAAATCGTATCAAAATCACACACCAGTTTCTTAACTCCCTCTGTTACTTTTTATTTTATTTCTATCAGCTGTGGGCTTAATTTTATTTTCAGCAGCTTTAAAATACCAAACTAAAGATTGAAATTATAGGGAAAGATAAAATGCCACATTCCAGTGACTTTTTTTAACAAACTTGCATTATTATCTGTCTAGGAATATCTTTCCTTTTGCATCTGTCTCAGACTATGTAGTCCTGGCTGTCTGTGACATTCAGAGGGTCGAGGGTTAAAAGCTTATATTTAGCAACAGGATGTATCTGTGGTTAGGGACATTCAGTCTAGTGGACAATGAAAAATTAAATATACCTTTCTTAAAAGAAAAGGAAGTTTCAGATAGACTATTAAAATAGCATTGATCTTATATTATCTTTCATGTTTATGGATCTTAGAATGTAGTTGTAGGTTTTTAAAATATTTTTATGGAAATCATTTTAAACTTCTTTCATTCTTTGTAAGTTATGCAGACTAATATTCCAGGAAGAAATAAAATAAAATGTTGAAGCCAAGTGTCCTCCTCCTTGCATATATTACAAGAATTAGCACTCAATCAATAATTGGTCATCTCCAACACTTCTTACAAATAAACTGGGTCTTGTAGTCTTATTGCAAGTCAGCATTTCTCGCTGGCTATGATGATGGAGATGGACTTGGCTCCTAAGAACACCCGGAAAAGATATTTCTTTTCCTTTTATGATTTCAGTGAAGAATGCAAATTGCACATCAGACTTTGAGGAATACTTTGCCAAAAGAAAACTGGAGGAACGCGATGGTCATGCAGTCAGCATCGAGGAGTACCTTCAGCGCAGTGACACAGCCATTATTTACCCAGAAGCCCCTGAGGAGCTGTCTCGCCTTGGCACGCCAGAGGCCAATGGGCAAGAAGAAAATGGTGAGGCT
Source organism: Callithrix jacchus (assembly GCF_049354715.1). Classification (NCBI taxonomy): domain Eukaryota; kingdom Metazoa; phylum Chordata; class Mammalia; order Primates; family Cebidae; genus Callithrix; species Callithrix jacchus. Next base: position 85,958,218 of record NC_133507.1, read on the forward strand.
GTAAATCATTTTTAGCCACTACACTGACCTCTGCAGCTGTTACAATTACAAATGCACCACATGCCTGGGTGTTTACCTTAAAATTTGAAGAACAGCTGCAGAGGCATGGAATTTCATGAGCAAAGATTAGAACTGTAATTTTAGGGTATTGTGAAATTTTTTTGTCAGCAAATTTGTGTCATTTGTACATCCAATAAAGAACAAGAACAATTAGAGCCCATTTCTAAGAGATAAAAATATCTAAATGTATTCCTATCTTTCTGAAATATTTCACTTTTGAGGAAAAAAAAAGTTGAGATCGACCCTCCCTCACCTTGTGTTCTTCTCCACCAACACCTGAAATGCCCCTTCATGCTGTGCATTCCCAAGTCATCTGTGGCTACAGGTTTTATGGGAACTGTCAGTCACCTAAAGTGAATTTCCTCATTTATCAGCTGTTTAAGTCTCCCCCCCCAGAAAAAGCTGAAGTAATTAATTAATTTTCTAGCACAGTGTGAGCTGATTCCGACAAGTCTGTCCTGGGCGTGCGAGGGGACTGGTGTGCGAGGGGGGCCGGGTGCAATGATGGCACTCTGTGGAGCAGATTGCAGTGATTCCTGTCATACCATCCTGGGCAGTCAGCCCATTAGCTGCCATTGATTTACTGACCTTTTGGCCCGCTTCTCTCTCTCTCTGTCTCTCGGCTACAGACCTGCCACCTGGAACTCCAGATGCTTTTGCCCAACTGCTGACCTGCCCCTACTGCGACCGGGGCTACAAGCGCTTGACATCACTGAAGGAGCACATCAAGTACCGCCATGAGAAGAATGAAGAGAACTTTTCCTGCCCTCTCTGTAGCTACACGTTTGCCTACCGCACCCAGCTCGAGCGGCATATGGTGACGCACAAGCCAGGGACAGATCAGGTGGGGGGATGGTTTTAAGTGATTTCTTTCTATAATAACCCCTTAGAGAAACGATATTGCTTTGATTGGCAATCATTATTAATTTTTCATGGCATTTTGAAGATGCAGATCTTTTAATGGTAATAGCTTTAATTGAGGTCTAAATGATTTTTTGATGGTCTCTTCTAATATGATTTAATAGTCTTATGTTCACGATCGAATGAGTGTGTTAATTTCTAATTTAGAAATTTTATTTGCACTTTAACTTGACTTTAGTTTCATTTTTATGTTCCACAAAAAGTGAATGAAATTGTAGCATTTTAATTATACATTATTAAACATCTCAGCAATTTTAATTCCATTTTTCACCTCGTTTTACGTAGAAATTTTCTTTTCATATAGGATCTAAGTCATAATAAAAGAAGTGTGTATTTCTTTCATTCTTCATATAACACCTTCAATTACTTAGAGTATTTTTATAAGCTGCTACTAGTTTGTGAAATCTAAGTGTTTTAAGGAAAATCAAAAAGGCATATATTATCTGTGTATATACATAATAAATTGAATTAATACTAAATGGTTGGATGTACATTAAAAATGATCCCTTCTTGATATGGATATTTGTAGCTAAATGTTAAAATTGCTCCCCCTCTTTTTGCTTACTTGTCTCAAAAATAAAAACTCTGTCTTCAACAGGTAAGTAAGTATAGCTTCTTAAATCCTTAAAATGACTGAATAGGATTGATTCACAGTGTCCCTTAAATGTTACAGCAAAACTCTTCAGTCCCCCTGGGAGGACTGACTCTGCAAATTGACATTATATGTTTGCATGGACAGAAGTGGTGTGCCTTAAGTCACAATAGCTGGCCCTACAGATCTAGAATCACTTAATTTAAGTCTTGACACTATGTGTGTTTTTAAAATGATTGAACACGATATTATTATTTAACATTCTTAGTTTTTCCTTATAACCATCATTTTCTTTGAATAAGGAAAATGAGAATAAGCAAACACAATGAATAACGGTTATAATACTATATTATGGAATTGTACTATTTTAGGAGAACAGCTCATATAAATTATTCCATTTATATCTGATTGGGCTTGTCACCTGAATGCTTTTCAAAGATGAGTTATAAAAAATATGTTCGCATAGTTGCACTTATGTAACAGTTTATCTCCCCTTGCTTATATGCACAAAAACTCTAGAAAAAAAAAAGTGCCCAGATATTTATCTAGCATAACCGCTTTAAATATCACATGCAGAAGTGTGATTGTGTTGGCGCATTATGAATGGTAGCTTTGGTGTTGAAAAGTCCCCTCATTTGCTCATGGCATTTACAATTAGTAAATTAAAATGATTGTATCATATTAACAGTGGCACAACTAAAGTTTATAGTAGTCCTCTGAGGGCTGTGGGGGGAGACAAAGCAGCTGTTGCTGTTTGTTTATGCAACTCAGCAACATATGAGCGCTGGTCCCTCAATGGCGCTCGGCGGGCTGGGCTCTGCTTGATCTTTGAAGGTTGCTGCTGTTTGAACAAACCTCCCTGTGTCCCATGTAACACCATCTGTCTCACTAGGAATGTGGGAAGATTCAGCACACCCTAGCAGTTGTCATACCGTTTCTGTGCTGTCTTTTTGCAAAAGGCTTTTGTGTCATTGCTGCTAGAAAAAGGCTGACCTCCTACCTTGAGCATCCAGAGTGGATGACTGCATTTTTTTTCCAGCATTCTAAGTCATACTGCTTTTTTCCCCGTGTTCAAAAAGGTCAGCTGTGTTTGATCATATCTTTGCTGCTTTTAACTTGTCTTTTCAGCAAACTTTTTTTTTCTTTTTTGTCCCTACTCCCTAGCACACTACTAAAAAGGAAAATGAAAAGTCGTTGAAGTCTTTCCTACTGGCCTGTGATAAAACTGCTCAAGCAGCTATAACCCAAGATGTTGTCTCTTACATTTGATAATGAATCAAATCTGATATGTGACATCTCAGGGAAACCTGGGCTTATATTTGCCACTAGTATAATGAATAGGATATTTAAACATGCTCATCATGTAATGAAATATTTATAGACAAAGTTTTTTTGTTTGTGTGTTTTTGGTTTGGGGTCGGAGTCTTTTTTTTCTTTTTTAAATTTTAGATTGCTTCAGTGTAAGATATACTTTTATGCTGATACAAAAAAATTGATAAAATTCATTGTGTGGGATGGGTTTTTTGAGGCTATTCAGAATTTTCAATAAAATAGTTTTTTCTTGACAAAATTGTCACATTCTAGCAGAGAGTCTTCATATTTTAGAATTTGTAGTAAACGTGAAAAACAACAAATATCTTTACAATTATACTTCCTCGCCCCTGAAGGTTCAAAGAAACATTTTGGAAAAGACACTACAGAAATAATTCTAAAGCAAGTGTTGGATGCGCATGTGAAAGCACTTTTTTTATTTGTTCCAATTTTATTACCAACATTATCGCTTTTATTGCAACTCTGAAAGACCGAGCAGATAAATAAGCATGCACTCAAACCTTTTGGCCTGTCTGAAAAATAGAAGCCTTTTAAAAATATTCATAACAAATTTTCTTTGTTCCTCCTGCACAAAACTAATGTCAGTCTTTCTCCTTTTATAGCACCAAATGCTAACCCAAGGAGCAGGTAATCGCAAGTTCAAATGCACAGAGTGTGGCAAGGCCTTCAAATATAAACACCATCTGAAAGAACACCTGCGAATTCACAGTGGTGAGTAGCAGAGGTGCTGGAGATCACATTTGCATTTTGTTTAATTAGGGGAGTTTTAAGAGATTGTTTAAAATTTACACAGGCCTGTTTGTAGCTTTTTGGAACTATCCATTTATTTCATCAACTCCGTGTGCCTGATTTGTCTTCCTGAGACTTATGGTACCACCAGTAGCACTGTCTTATAAAAAGAAGCAGAGTGCTTACACTTCTTAAAAATTACAAATGCTTTGATTTATTACAAAATCTAGAGGCTCCTTTTTGTCCTTTTAAAACCGCTTCTCCAGAATAAATATTTTTGACCTGAGGAAACTCAACTGGTAAATTCTAAAGAATATTAATTTCTGAGACCTAACCATGAAAAAAGAGGGTGAAGAATTTTGGATTAAAGCTATGTATGATAAATATTCCCTGATTCCTGAGGGCCGTGGATCACAGAACAGAATCCTACCACTGAGATTTCTTCTTTATAACTAGTTTGAGAGCTCTGCCAAGCATTTTATTACCAAATTGGATGCTATTCAAAGGACTAGTTGGATTGGTAGAATCAATGGAATCTCCACAAAGTTGATTAAAGCCATGGCTACACTTCCCTTTAAATACTGTGACATCTTTATTGTGCTATTGACCACACATTAATCTGACACTCTGTTTAAATAGGGGGCTGCTGATGGCAAGACAAGATTTGGGATCTCAGCTGGAAAAGGCATAGATAGCCCTTACCTTCCACTGCAAGCATCTTGAATTATGTCCTCCCAGGGTAGATAAAGCCCAGAAACAGTTATGGTCACATAATTCTAATCTAAGTACCTAGAATGTAAAGGTATCCCATTGTGTTCCTTTCACTTGGTTTCACAGATTCTTGTCTTAGTAGACAACTGCAATTGTTACCTAATCAAGGAAATGTAACGTTAATTTTAATTATCATTTTAGGTGAAAAACCTTATGAGTGCCCCAACTGCAAGAAACGTTTCTCCCATTCTGGTTCCTACAGTTCGCACATCAGCAGCAAGAAATGTATTGGTTTAATCTCTGTAAATGGCCGAATGAGAAACAATATCAAGACGGGTTCTTCCCCTAATTCTGTTTCTTCTTCTCCTACTAATTCAGCCATTACCCAGTTAAGAAACAAGTTGGAGAATGGAAAACCACTTAGTATGTCTGAACAGACAGGTTTACTTAAAATTAAAACAGAACCACTAGACTTCAATGACTATAAAGTTCTTATGGCCACACACGGGTTTAGTGGCACTAGTCCCTTTATGAATGGTGGGCTTGGAGCCACCAGCCCTTTAGGAGTTCATCCATCTGCTCAAAGTCCAATGCAGCACTTAGGTGTAGGGATGGAAGCCCCTTTACTTGGATTTCCCACCATGAATAGTAATTTAAGTGAGGTACAAAAGGTTCTACAGATTGTGGACAATACTGTTTCCAGGCAAAAAATGGACTGCAAGGCTGAAGAAATTTCAAAGTTGAAAGGTTATCACATGAAGGATCCATGCTCTCAACCTGAGGAACAAGGAGTAACTTCTCCTAATATTCCACCTGTCGGTCTTCCGGTAGTGAGTCATAATGGTGCCACTAAAAGTATTATTGACTATACGTTAGAAAAAGTCAATGAAGCCAAAGCTTGCCTCCAGAGCTTGACTACTGACTCAAGGAGACAGATCAGTAATATAAAGAAAGAGAAGCTACGTACTTTAATAGATTTGGTCACCGATGACAAAATGATTGAGAACCACAACATATCCACTCCATTTTCATGCCAATTCTGTAAAGAAAGTTTTCCTGGCCCCATCCCTTTGCATCAGCATGAACGCTACCTTTGTAAGATGAATGAAGAGATCAAGGCGGTCCTGCAGCCTCATGAAAACATAGTCCCCAACAAAGCCGGAGTTTTTGTTGATAATAAAGCCCTCCTCTTGTCATCTGTACTTTCTGAGAAAGGAATGACAAGCCCCATCAACCCATACAAGGACCACATGTCTGTACTCAAAGCGTACTATGCTATGAACATGGAGCCCAACTCCGATGAACTGCTGAAAATTTCCATTGCTGTGGGCCTTCCTCAGGAATTTGTGAAGGAATGGTTTGAGCAACGAAAAGTCTACCAGTACTCAAATTCCAGGTCTCCATCCCTGGAAAGAAGCTCCAAGCCATTAGCTCCCAACAGTAACCCTCCCACAAAAGACTCTTTATTACCCAGGTCTCCCGTAAAACCCATGGACTCCATAACATCACCATCTATAGCAGAACTCCACAACAGTGTTACGAATTGTGATCCTCCTCTCAGGCTAACAAAACCTTCCCATTTTACCAATATTAAACCAGTTGAAAAATTGGACCACTCCAGGAGTAATACTCCTTCTCCCTTAAATCTTTCCTCCACATCTTCTAAAAACTCCCACAGTAGTTCGTACACTCCAAACAGCTTCTCTTCTGAGGAGCTCCAGGCTGAGCCTTTAGACTTGTCATTACCAAAACAAATGAAAGAACCCAAAAGTATTATAGCCACAAAGAACAAAACAAAAGCTAGTAGCATCAGTTTAGACCATAACAGTGTTTCTTCCTCATCTGAAAATTCAGATGAGCCTCTGAACTTGACTTTTATCAAGAAGGAATTTTCAAATTCAAATAATCTGGACAACAAAAGCACTAACCCAGTGTTCGGCATGAACCCATTTAGTGCCAAACCTTTATACACAGCTCTTCCACCTCAAAGCGCATTTCCCCCTGCTACGTTCATGCCACCAGTCCAGACCAGTATTCCTGGGCTACGACCATACCCAGGACTGGATCAGATGAGCTTCCTACCACACATGGCCTACACCTACCCAACTGGAGCAGCTACCTTTGCTGATATGCAGCAAAGGAGAAAGTACCAGCGGAAACAAGGATTTCAGGTAAAGAGACAAATGCTTTTCTGCTCTGAAGAAAAGAGATGGCAATTGTTTTGATTATGTGCATGTGGGGAAAAAAATCTTAGTGAAAAAACTCAGCAGAAACAGAAGAGTTTGTTTTAACATGAACCTAAAACTGTCAGTGGGCTAGAAAAATGGATGAAACAGTGGACCACTGTACTCTAAGCAAATTTCTTTAAAAACAAAAAGGATAAAGAAGAAATTTAATATTTATTTTTGAGAGTTATTTAGATGGACTCATCTGCTTTTAGAAGTATACATTGGTAGCCGGGCGTGGTGGCTCATGCCTATAATCCCAGCTCTTTGGGAGGCCGAGGCGGGTGGATCATGAACTCCAGAGTTCAAGACCAGTCTGCCTGACATAGTGAAACCCCGTCTCTACTAAAAATACAAAAAATTACCCAGGTGTGGTGGTATGCGCCTGTAGTCCCAGCTACCTGGGAGGCTGAGGCAGGAGAATCATGAACCCAGGAGGCAGAGGTTGCAGTGAACCGAGATCGCGCCATTGCACTCCAATCTGGGCGACAGTGAGACTCTCTCAAAAAGAAAAACAAAAGAATTATACATTGGGACAATATTTAGCAGGACTTACCTAGGTTGTAGAACTTAAAGTTTATAACTGTCACATGCTTTTAAAGATGTGCACAGGACAAGTGCCGTGGCTCACGACTGTAACCCAGCACTTTGGGAGGCCAAGGAGGTTGGATCACTTGAGGTCAGGAGTTTGAGTCCAGCCTGGCCAAGGTGGTAAAACCCAATCTCTCCTAAAAATACAAAAATTGGCTGGGCATGGTGGTGGGTACCTGTCATCCCAGCTACTTGGGAGGCTGAGGCAGAAGAATCACTTGAACCCAGGAGGTGGAGGTTGCGGTGAGCCGAGATCACACTATAGCACCCTAGCCTGAGTGGCAGAGCAAGACTCTGCCTCAAAATAAATAAATAAAAATAAAGTTGTGCACAACTTGCAATAATACATATACAAATTTTAATAGATACTTTTGTTTTACAGAGAATGGTTTATTTTGAAGAGTATTTTTAAAAATGTTTTTCATATTTGATATGACCTCTTACTAAACTTCAAAGTAGTTAATAATTATGTTTTTTCAAATAGGAAAGCAGGTATATTTTAACATTATGCAGCATACAATCTTTGTTTGCAAAATAGGAGCATAAGTAGCAGTGCACCTCTGTAACAGCTGTTCCAGTATTCCAGTTTACAGTACATCTGCCCTCTTTGTAAATGTATTTAAGCCTATTTAATCTTCTCTAATATTAATTAGTGCAAACGTAGTCTAAGAAAACTGAACTGTGGTCTAGTAAATGGAAATGTATGTTATCATGCAAGTTTGCACTCCTTTGGATCAAGACAAAATAAATATCAAGAAATTTAATAATTTACTGATCCACATTCATTATTGCTCAATGCTGAAGGCTGTTTTAACATAGAACATTGATAAAAAGTGTTATTAATATTCCCTATTTCAAATTAGAAAATTAAATATAAAAATATAGCTTAAGGCCTTTAGTTGGTAGACATACATTTAAATAGATTGCATAATAATAACATTTTGTACCTAAATATAAAATTCAATTAAAATGGGGTTTCTACAGCTACAGATCATTTCTAAAGTTAAGCACACTGGAAAACACACAAATTTCAATATTAAATTTTCACTCATGGGTATTTCTTGGTATAAAGGAAATGAAAGATTTTAGAAAAATGTGTTTTTCTCACCTTCAGAGTTGACCATTTTCCCTCCTCAAGAAACAGTGAGCTCTACCTTCCAGGGCAGAGAAGGTTTATATTTTTGTTGCAGTGTGAGACCTCATATATTGTTCATAGAAGAAAAAATTGTTTAACTAGATCAATTAGTAGCAAGCACTTTTGAGGTTATTCAAATGTCAGCCTATGCGAAGTTGTTTGGTGTGAGCACAAACAGAAGCCGCTGTATTGAACTGTGTGATTCTATCGCAGGGAGAATTGCTTGATGGAGCACAAGACTACATGTCAGGCCTCGATGACATGACAGACTCTGACTCCTGTCTGTCTCGCAAGAAGATCAAGAAGACAGAGAGTGGCATGTATGCATGTGACTTATGTGACAAGACATTCCAGAAAAGCAGTTCCCTTCTGCGACATAAATACGAACACACAGGTATGAGTGACTTTGCCTAGCTGGTTGGAGCTTCCTGGCCTGCTGTACATTTCATAATATTTAATGAGCACACTTGTGCAACATAAGATGTAACATATGCTGATACCTTCAACAAGGAAGAAATAATGCTTTTGCCAAGCCCAGTAGGACATTTTTGTTGCCTGTTTATTGGATCATTCATGTGTTTATGAGTGTGCTTGTCTTCATATCTTTCCAGTTATTCTGTAAAGAAAATTTACAAATCATGTCAAAGGGACAGTCAAATGGCCAGGGCAATTATTGAAAATATCTTAAAAGTCTTAAGTTTCAAAGCTTAAAATTCTTAAGTTTCAAAGCTATATATGTAAAACTCTAATAAGAAATTTAGTCACTAATACATTAGTTTCAACATCCAAAACACCAAGAAAGCTGCAATTTAGGGGTAATTTTTTTAAATTGGCCACATTTTGAAAAAAGTAAAAGCATTGGTGCCATAAAAAAAAGTAAGCTATTTGAAACCACCTATATTTGGAAGACTGAAATAAAACTTTCTAAATTTTAATTAGATACTTCCAATTCATGCATTACTAATTAGGAACAATTACAAAGAGTTGACAAGAAAGCAGCCTAATTCTTCACTATGAGTAGAGAGGGAGTGGGTTAATTTTTGGAAAGAAAGATGAAGTGCCATAATGTAAATTAATATTACTTTGCACAATCCAAGATCTGCAGCTCTGCGGTCGAGTGCCATTTGTGTGTCCTCCCCCAAGTCCATCCCTACCTCCCTGAACAATAAGCTAGCTCAACCTCGTCCCTGCCCCAGCCCATCTCCAGCTCTTCTCCACTAGAAATTTGGCATGCTCTATTAGCCCTGGATAGGGGAGTGGGGAAGAATGTAGGATCTCAATCAAAATATTGGCAAAAGTAGGGGACTATAGGAAAACATCTCATTCTAAACCAGGAAGACTAGTATCAAACAATTTAAAATGGAGGGACAAAATTAACGTAACATTTTGGGGGAAAAGCTTTTTTGGGGAAAAGTGATGATGAGGCACAAAAGAAAAAGAAAGAAGAAAAGAAAAGGGAATGTGAGCCAGGTGCAGCAGCTCATGCCTGTAATCCCAGCACTTTGAGAGGCCCAGGTGGGAAGACTGCTTTAGCCCAAGAGTTTGAGACCAGCCAGCACAACATAGCGAGACATTGACTCTACAAAATATTTTATAAAAATTAGCTGGACATGGTAGCTCGAGCCTGTAGTCCCAGCTACTCAGGAGGCTGAAGTGGGAGGATGGTTTGAGCCTAAAAGGTCGAGGCTGCAATTAACCGTGATTGTGCCACTGCACTTCAGCCTGGGCAACAGAATGAGACCATATCTCAAAAAAAAAAAAATGTGAAGGGAAGGGGAATACTTTCTGTCATATTTTTGAATGCCTAGATACATGGCACTCTTTTCTGTCATTGAAAACTGTCCTTGGGATGTACTTGTACTCATCCTCTGCCCTTATTCCTCATTGGGCACATGCTGGAGGCAGTGCATGTGACCAGTATCAGCCTGAGAGTTTGGGGAGGGATTTGCCAAGAAAACAAGGTTGATAAAGAACAGGGCTCTTACTCCAATCAGTACAGTTTTTCTTCAGCTGTCTAATATTTATTGTTGTTATCTTAAAAGTTTAATGATACCTTAAAGACAACCCAATCCAAATCCAAGCATCTTTTCTATTTGTGTTATATAATTCAATGTTTGAAGCATCAAAATTTTCCTACATTTATCTTTTAGCGTATTTTCTTTAGTACTAAGTGCTACTTGAGCATTTATAAAGATATTTTCATACCTAAATTTTACTTTAATTTTAATATTTTAATCAACCTTACATATATTTTGTATTCCATTATTCAGCTACAATAGGCACATCATTGAAGGCATCTTTCCCTCTCTGATTGGTTTTATTATATGACCATATGCAAATCCTATCATTCACTACACGGTGAGTGTACAACTTTTATTTTAGTGAGGGCTATCATACATAGTGACATCCAGTCATATTTACTTCTTATAAATTAGAGAATTATAAGCTTCATAGGTCTATAGATAGTTGAGAGACCCAAAAGTTGACAAACACAAATATGCATAATTTATTTTAAAAATAAACTTTATTTTTTAAAGTAAAAATAAAATATTCTGGTCCTTTAAGATGTGAGAGCTGCTGCCTGGAAACATTGCCTAGCAACAAGATGCTAATCATCCAATGGCTTCTCTAAACTTGTGATTAATTATCTTCCTGTTGGTTTTCCAACTTGTCAAGTTTCCAGCATGTTAACTTTTTGGTCACTTGACCAAACATCTCATGACATTACTACTGTCAGTGAATTAGATACTATTCAAATGAAGTTCATGAATTTTTTATTGATATGATATATGTGGAAATTTAGTCCATGTTGCTATCCCAATTGGGCCCCACTAGCTTTTTATTTGTTTACATTAAGCACAAGTAATATTTTGAGAATGCACTAATATGAAAATTATAAGTTAGAACTGTCTTGGGACTGATTGATTCTAAGGTTGGGAAATAAAATTAAATCATCATTTCATTATGCATTGATTATGAATGTGTCGTTGATAAAGTGTGTTTGTGATGTCTGTCTACAATTTCACGTATAGAATCATTTAACTTAAGAAGGAAATTATGAGCTACTTATTCTTGGAACCCAGTGCTTTTTTTTTTTTTTTGCCTCAGCTTACTTCCTAGGCAGATACCAAAGTCATCGTACTTCATTTTTCTTACCAATGGCTTATTGCTTGCTTGCTTTTCCTGGGACCTGGGACTGGGACAGAGGAGGGAAACACTATGTAAATGTTGACTTCAACAGAATTAATTGTCACAAACAAGGACTGTGAAATTAAACACTCTGAAACTCCTGTTAGGCACCGTCAAGAACTCGTTTGTATTCTGCTAATATTTAAATCTGACCTTTATTGAGTACTTTCTCTGTTGAGACGTCATGGTAGGTGCTTTTTAAACCCACTTTATTTAGAAAAGTAATACAAATGTTTCTACTTTTGAGTAGATAAAGTCTAACTTTTAAATAAATTACCAGTCAATTTTGTTTCGCTGTCATATGGTAATTTTTTTCATACCACAAACCTTTCATTTATTATTAACTTCAGTTATCATTCTAGCCATCAGGTGAATCATAAATCTAGATATTAGAGAAAATATTTACTCTAAGAAAGTTTGATTCATTCAGTATCAATCTGGAAGTTCTGAATCTTGGTCATGTGGAAATTTAATTCTAGATTTGAATCAAGTAAACCAACAAAACAAGTTAAAAAGAGATGAATGTCTAAGTCAATTACTATTTAAATTAAATTTATTAAATGCTTCCCACTGAAACTTCTGGAGATCAGTAGAACATTTAGTGTAAGGTTTATGTCAAAACTCTCACTTACTCCCAGATTTTATCCTTTGCATGATATCATAACTGAACATTTTATTTTTTCAGGTTGTCAATTCATAATGCAGGATTAATATGTCTATTATAAGCATACTGTTTATTATTGAATGAGTTCTCTGAAAACTGAATGCCAGTAGCCATGGCATAGCTCTAAGACAGACTGCAGTTTAGTGAGTATGCCCGAAGCATTGCTAACAGGCCTTGAAAACTATACCAGAGAATGCTTGCTCTCTCTCTCTGGACACTGCTCTATGTTTTGTTGCTTTGGAAAAGAAAACCATATCAACTGTAATGTTCATTCAGAATTATTCATACAGTCTCTCCAAGAAGTCACCTAAGTAGTTGACCTTTTTGTGCTCCTGAGCTGATGAGACATTAGTATCCAAAAGAGGCTGCAGGACAGGTTGCCCATGTATGCTGTAGCAACTAGAGCATCGAGAAAATTTTCATCTACAATTTCTATTCTCTCTGTTCAGATTTATTACTTCCACGTACTCTGCTCCTGCTGCATGCATCCTACTTATAACTTGAGAAATTATTGAACATGTATTAATGAATAAGAATAAAATGATCCAATAGTAATTGCGTTCCTACTATGTGCAATCCTTGTACTTATTATATAAGTTGTCTTCCTTATTCCTTATGCCCAGTCCACAAGTTAGGTCCCCAAAGGATCTCCCTTTTACCTACAAGGACACTGATCCTGAGAGGAGTTAATGTGCCTAATAGTGCACAGCCTGTCATAAACAATGGATTTAAACCCAGATAATAAGATTCATTTAACACTGCACCATCCTGCCCCTATGGATGAATTGCTGCGGCTAGAAATGTCTTATCCTGTCTCCTGGTAGTATCAGTTCCTTTAAGGTCCAAGTCTACACAAGAGAGACCAAATTTATAACATAATGACAAGAAGTTTCCTGGAAGGCAAAACCTCTTGTCTTTTTCCCAAATACACTTCTTCTTCCTCTTAAATTACCTTCCCACCATGGTGGTCTTTCCAAATGGAAAAGCATGCTATCTTTGTAGACTCTTGGCACTCCATTGGAATTCTCTGTTATCCAGTTTACCTCATTCAAAACATCTTTCCAAAAGTTAAAGAATGGTTCTTGTGTGGTTTGAATTATACTTGTTTTCTTCAGAGTATTAGCTACCTTGAAGTAGGGCATTAGAATTGTCTTTATTTCCAGTATTACTAGTAGTCACCAACAAATATCTTTCTGATTTCCACTCTTCCAGTTAAGTAACTTCTTCCTACTCTAATATTGTACCTTACTACATTTATCATTACTAAATTTCTAGTAGACATTCCAGTAAAATAAAGACCGTTAATGAAATAACACATAGCAGTCTACAGTATTTTCTGAATAGTGACATGCCCAGGAGGCATTGGATAACATTACTAAAGATATTTAATTACTGATTGAGATTTTATATCACCACATATCAGAATACCTAAAGTGTGTAGAATGGGTTCCTAAACTTATAACATGACACTTAGCAAATGAAAATGGGAATGGATCTACTATGTTGGGTTTTCATTTAATTTGCTAAAATGCAAGTTTGTATTAGGACATAAAGCACACAACCTCATGTATGTTACAGTTCATGGTGCTCTACATGACACATTTCTGACTTTAACTCTGGAGCATCAGGCTGATAATTTTTTTTGTCACTTCTATTTTGGAAATAAACTTTTAAGTATGGCAGCTATGGAAGGTGTTGAAGGCATTCCAGTGCTATTTGTGGCCTGGAATCAACCAGATGTGTTTAGGCTTGGCACTGGCTTTAAGTTCCAAACACTGGTTAGAAACTGCCTGGAATGCCAAAGGAAATACAGCATTCCCTAGCTGAAGAGTATTTTAACACTCAACAAGTGGCTGACATCTTATGGAAAACTTTAGAGGGAAAACACTATTTGGAATTAGTTCAGCCTCCATGATATACACCCTTCTAATTTTTGTTTACTAATGGTTTCTTCTCTGATTTTTATTCTTAGAATGCTGTGACTGATAAAACAGACTTGACATCCTCTTTCCTCTATTTCTTCCGCTCCCTCCTAACTTGGCAGTTTGCTCCCATTTAAGACCTAAAGCCCCCTTTCAAAGCAACTATCTCATGATGTAACAAGCAGAGGATATAAATGCCAGTGCCAGCGGTGATGCCATCTTTATCACTTTTGTACAAGTCTTTGTTTTAAAAATGTAAGGAAGAGAATTATGAAAACATGTGCTAGATCACTAGAAATGTCTTGTCGAGTAGGACATTTTTCCAAGCTTATAAACGAGGCAGTTAGCAATGGAAAGCTTCCTCTCTGAGAATTTTCCTCCAGCAGCTTTCTAAGTTCTTGTTTATTAACTACATTGCATCAGCAAGCATTAGAAAGCCAAATTATGAGATGGAAATGCATCTTCCTAACTCTCCTTCGATTAGACCGGGACATGTTGATCTTTCAGGCATAAGCACACACACTTATGCCTGAGTCTGGACTCAGGTACAGAATTATTGGAAAGAGACTTCATGCAAAGACACTAATCACCCTGTCATCTTGTTCTTTCTCCCAGGAAAAAGACCACATCAGTGTCAGATTTGTAAGAAAGCGTTTAAACACAAGCACCACCTTATCGAGCACTCAAGGCTTCACTCGGGCGAGAAGC